>NC_090829.1:82150252-82453283 GCF_028021215.1 Eschrichtius robustus | reverse complement strand
GTGGCTCACGGGCTCAGTAGTTGTGGCTCACAGGCTCTAAAGTGCAGGCTCAGTAGCTGTGGTGCAGGGGCTTAGTTGCTCTGCAGCATGTGGGATCTTCCCGGGCCAGGGCTCGAACCCATGTCCCCTGCATTGGCAGGCAGATTCTTAACCACTGCACCACCAGGGAAGCCCCACACGCATTCTTTATCCAAACATTTTAAGGTGAGTTTTTGGCAAGTTGCCATGAGTAACTTGTCTTAGAGGAAATGTTATGAGAATGGTTACCATATTCTAGAGCACATGCAGCTAAGATCCTAGTGAAAACAGTAGAGTATTAAGTGAAGCCAATTAAAGTGGAAAAAATATGTAGTCCTGGAATTGCATTTCCACTTTTCCCTTTCATGCTCATTTTTACTAATATTTTCAAATTAAATAAGAATTCCCTGTTTGGAAGGGAAGTTGCACTAAGAAAAAAGAGGCAAGGCAGAAGGATAAGAATGCTTGAAGGTGGGGTGGAGTATAAGCTTCCAGAAAAAATTAAAGAAAACAGATTTTAACATAGGAACAAAAACTAGAAAAATGAACGATGAGATAAGAAAGTTAGGTGAACATAAGGTTAAACTAGGCAGAGACTTAAGAGAAATTACAAAACTGAGAAGACTGAGGATTTTCTCTACAGCTTTTTTATTTTACAGTCTTGTCCACACATAATGTACAAACAGACAAGAAAAATGATAACCATATCCTGGTATTAGTTAATATGCTTGTTTTCTTCCAGCTTCCTACTTCCCTATGCAATTAACTCTCTCGTCAACAAAAAGAAACATTAGCATAGACGCTTGAAATCTGAAGCTACTCTACAAATATCTGTGACTAGCACACAGTTATCAGTGCCAAATTGATTTAGGTATTGGGATAAAGGAAATTACAAAGACTGCATCACACCAGATCCAACAGATTGCAGTGCTAGTTTTTTAATCTCAAGACCATGTGTGCATATTCTCAATCCTTGGTTTACCTACAGCAATTTCCTTTCAGTAGCTGTCTTCTAATTTCCCTTGGTAACTCCCCAAATGCCCTACATATTGCTCCATCTCTGAAGCTAATATCATACCTATGCATCCTTAGAATATGAATCGCTGCTCAGATGTTCTTTGGAGACTTTCATAATGAGTTTATTATCAATGTTCTTACTACATATTCCCCTTGTGGGCTTTTACTGACTTCACCTATAAATCTGATTCTCATAACAAATTCATCTTTGGGAGGATTTCCCATCTGCCCTTTTCCACAGACTTTGCACTGCCTTTCTCCTCCTTTTCATTTTGTGACTTTTACATGCCTCTTTCTCTGCAGTGAACTTTAAGGAACAGAGCAGGAACTAGCACCTGGAGCTACAGTGAACACTGCTGTCCTCTGGGCTGTCACTGAGAGAGTCAAAGTCAGTCTGTGTGGATGGGGCAGAGAGTACTGATTCCTTGTCTAAAAGTCATCCTCACGCTGACTCTCCTGACAGCCTCAGAACAGCCCCCGCTTACTTAATAGTCACCAGAGCAAAGGTTAATGATGGTTTCCAACACTTGAAGACAGAAGACTGATCGCAGAACTGAAACATGAAATCTTTGTGATTCATAGCCCTCTAATAACTCCTTAAACAGGAAGATTGGTTTTCAGTAGAGGGAAGATGTTAATTTCTAGTTGTCTAGTAGTTTCTAGATGACTTGAGACTAACCAACCTAATTCTCCTTTCTCATTTGAATGATTACATTACCTCTTGATTCATCCATCAGTCTTGAATTTAAAGGCTATTATGACTCAGATACAGCCAAACATATTATAAAATCCATCTTTTTTTTTTCCCATTACTACTTTTTTCTACTAATTTTGTACACAACAAATCTAAAAGCCATCTGAAAATTGCTTTACAACTGTGCATTTCATTCCAGTAATGTTTTATTCTTTGTGTGTGTGTGTTTGTTGTTGGCATTTAAATATCATTCTTCTGCTCAAAATACTTGACCCACTGATAACCAAAAAGCAAGCAAGCAAGCAAACAAAACTCAACTTTCCTCCTTGGTCTAGCTTTCATGGCCTTCCAAAATTTGCACCCAACCTGTGTATCCAAGCTTGAAAGAAACATCGTCCATCAAAATCTTCCACTCTGGGCTTCCCTGGTGGCGCAGTGGTTGAGAATCTGCCTGCTAATGCAGGGGACACGGGTTCGAGTCCTGGTCTGGGAAGATCCCACATGCCGTGGAGCGGCTGGGCCCGTGAGCCACAATTGCTGAGCCTGCACATCTGGAGCCTGTGCTCTGCAACAAGAGAGGCCACGACAGTGAGAGGCCCACGCACCGCGATGAAGAGTGGCCCCCGCTTGCCGCAACTAGAGAAAGCCCTCGCACAGAAACGAAGACCCAACACAGCCATAAATAAATAAATAAATAAATTAATTAATTAATTTAAAAAAAAATCTTCCACTCTAACTGACTTCATTCATTGAAGGCCCATTTTAAGAAACATTATAATACCTTCACATCCGGGCAGTAAATATGTGAAGAAGCTCATGTAAGGCACAAGGGATAGCATGGGTTCAGTGTCTCTAACCGGGCTGGCTCTTTCTAAGAATATTCATAATCATTAGCTTTTTTAAAATTAAGAAACTTTATTTTTGAAGCGATTTTAGTTTTATAGAAAAACTGAGCAGAAAATAGAGAGCTCCTATATAATCTCTCATATCCGCTGACCCAATTTAGCCCTCCAGCTTCCAGATTGTCACCCATGGCTTGGACCATCCTCATCACTCCTTACACTGTTCTCTTAAAAAAACCTAGCTCAAATAAACATCATATAAAAACTACCCATAAGGAGCAAGGCACTAATTTTCATAAAATAAATCACTTACCTTTTTACTGCTGGAAGTATATATGACATTTTACTCTATTTATGAGCTTGCAGGGCTAATGAGAACTCCTTGTGTTAGTTATTTCCTCCTATTTACACTGTCAGTATTTATGATAAACCAGGTGAAAGAGGTTTACATCAATTCTGGAGCCCTGGTAGGCCTAAATTTTTAAAGGTGTGGTTACTTGCGTCAAAACTTTAATCCAACTAGTAATCTTCTAGTGGTATTGTTTTTATTTTTACATTTTAATTGAAAAGAGATGGGTAGTTTGTTAATGTAACTGTGTCATTTCAGATGTTCTGAGAGCAGAAGACAGGACACTAAGTTGGGACTAAGAAAGCAAGAGATTGATTGGAGGAAAAAGAATGCCTATGAGGGATAAAGTAGGTTGGGAGAGAGCTCACAGGTCTGACACTTGTGGAAAAAAGAGAGGGAAGGAAGGATTGTAAAAAAATGTCCTCAGACCACAGTGCAGTTCTGAGAAAGTTTCAGCCAGGCTAACAGGGAATCTCTAAGCCAAAGTTTCTGATTAGGGGAATCTCATAGGGGGCGGGAATAGCCTGATTCTATTCCCTTAGCCATGCTTAGTCACTGGTTGGGAGCAGCACAGAAGTGCCCATGGTCCATGGTGAATCTGATGACCCAGCAGCTAGTGGCTGTCTCTCAGCTATGCAACCCACAGCAGGTTCCCTTGAAGGGATACCTGAGAGGGGCACCTTTATAGTTACCACAATAAGTCAGCAAAAATTTCCAAACAGTACAATTATGCAAAGAACATACAATTATAGCAGCATAAATACATACTATTATAGGTATTATTATCTATCTTCTCAATTATCTTTAATTTTCCTTTTTATTCTTTAACCCCACCCTACATTTCTGGCAGGTGTGATAGAACTAAATTATCCTGACTCTTCCAAGTGTCTCATGACAGCTTTCTTACACTCATATGGTGAAATCAAATGTAACATATCCCAGTAGAAGGAGTAATATGATAAAGTAGATATTGCTTTCTGCCAGGAATAACTGTATATTTGGAAAAGTTATGTGTAAATAACAGTCTTAAATTAAAACACATTGTAAATATCATTCGACTGAGAACATTTTCATTTAAATAGAACATATAAAATTCATATTATAAAGTGAGCACTTTTTATAACACTTTTCCACTGCACTTTTTTTTCACAACCAGAAGTTGCATTTAGTTCTATTCTCCTTTCCATGTGCCAATGTGGTTTACTCATCTTAGAAAAAAGTATTAATTTAATACCCATCATGTACAAAGTACTTAGTTTATTTAGGTTAAGAAGATAAGGGTAAAAAAAAAAAACAATTAAAAAACTGAACAAACAAAAACAAAACAAAACACAAACAGTCCCATCTTCAAAGGGCTTTTATGATCTTTTTCCCTCTGTTTTATATCCATTTTTGCCCATGAATCTAAATCAGTTAGGACCAGATCTGTGGTAACTGCTCTCTTCATTTTTTTCTTATTCCTTTCACCATTAGCATGGAACACTACCTTAAACCCATATCCTATTTAAACAAGAAGTATGAAAGAGAGTACAATAGACATTTGCCATATTTTCTGGCTGATCAGAATATTTCATAAAATATGAATAAATTTGGGGAACTCCTAATATTACAAGCTCTCCTCCAAAATAGGACCTGGAAAACTTACCTTACCTGCTTCCTTTGCAGTTAAAGTGCAGGCAGGTGATCTGGGCTCCATCCATCAGGCTCAACCTTCATTAATACAGAAGTGAACAGCTTAAAGAAGTAAGCTCTGAGGGGGAAAAGAAGGGAGTCCATTGTGCTTACAAATGTGGCAGCGATGTCTGATTTTGGGTTTGGAAATATTTACATGGTTTAGTACCTGGAGTAAAAATGACATTATTGGTGTGACTAGGGCAATAATTTCTTAAGGGCTTCCTGAGGTAACATACATACCCTCAGCATTTTTATACTATACCCATTCTTCTGTTGGTTTGGGGCATTATTATTCCTAGAAGCTTGTCTGGCAGCTTTTAACAAGCCCTCCCAAAATCCTAGTAGCTGCCTAACATGATTTTATTAAATTATTTTTCAGTTAAATCAGTCACTGTTGAATTGTGGACTGTGTTCACAGGAGGTGGAACTTGCTCTAGGAGCTGATTCACTGAGAATGTCTTCATCTTACTTGTAACATGTTTCAAATTCTCTGGCCATCTCAATTTTTCATTCTTGTTTGCTTTGTGAAGGTTCCTGTTGTTTACATTCTAAGGCCTAGAACTTTATGAAAATGCATGTCCACAGAAAGACCTACAGGTGAACACATATACCTCACTTCATATGGCTCTAAATTGGAAAAACCCCAAATTCCATTGACTGGAGAATGGATAAACAAAGAGCAGTACATCAATGCAACGGAATATTAATCAGCAATAAAATAGAGCAAATTACTAAATATTATTGACACAAAGGGCTACAAACTGTTTGATTCCATTTATTTTGTACTCTGGAAAGTGCAAATCTGTAGGGATAGAAAGTAGATGAGTGGTTCACAGGGGCAAGGGATAGAGTGAGGAAATTGGCTCCAAAGGAGCCTGAGAGAACTTTTTGTGAAGGTGAAAATGTTTTTTATCTTGATTATGCTGCTGGCTACACAAATGCATACATTTTTCAAAACACATAAAACTGGAAATTAAGGTTTGAATTTTATTACATGTAAATCATACCTCTATGTATAATGATGTATTATCAGGAAAAGTAGATTAAAAACAGTAGATATTACCAGAGATAAAGAGGGACATTTCATAGTGATAAAAGAAACAATTCATCAAGAAGCCATTGCAATCCTAAATGTATATGTGCCAAAAAATAGACTTCAAAATACCCAAAGAAAAACAAATAGATATGACAAAACTGAAAGGAGAAAAAACAAACACACCATTATAGTTGAAATTTCAACACTCCTCTCTCAAGATTTAATGAAGTAGATAAACACAATAAGTATATAGAATGTTTGAACACTGCTATTAACCAACTTACCTGACATTCAAGGACATTACACCCGCAGTAGCAGAATACACTAGTTTTCAAGTACATGTGGAAAATTCACCAAGATAGACGATAATCTGACCAGAAAAGAAGTCTCAATATATTTCAAAGAACTGAAATGGTCTAAAGTGTGTTCTTTCACCAGACTGGAACTAAACAAGAAACTAATAACAAGAAGGTCTAGAAAACTCCTTAATATTTGGCTATTAAATAACATGTCTCTAATTACATAGGAAAAAAGAAGAAATCACAGGGAAAACCAGAAAATCTTTTGATCTGAAAAAAATAAAGTATGACTTATAAAAATGTGTGTGACACTGCTAAAGCAGTGATTAGAGTGAAATTTACAGTAATTAGGGCTTATAATAGAGAAAGACAAGTGGTCTCAAATGAATGATCTGTGCTCTTACCTTCAAAACTATAAAAAGGGAAGCAATGTAAATATAAAGTAAGCATATGGAAGAAAATTATAGAGATAATGATGAAATTAATAAAATAGAAAACAAATAAAAAAGAAAAATACCACAAAACTAAAAGCAATTTCTTCTAAAAGATCAATAAAATTAATATATCTCTAACCAGACTTATCAGGAAAAAAGACAAATGACACAAATTATGAGTATCAAGAATTAAAATGGACAAAATTACAGATCCCACAGACAAGATAAGGATAATAAAGAAACACTGAAAAAAGTTTGTTGATAAAACCCACAACTTAGATTAAATGGATAGAATATAAACTATCAAAGCCCCTTCAAGAAGAAATAACTTAAGTAGTCAAATAACACTTAAAGAAACTGAATTGATAGTTCAAAACCTTGCCACAAAGAAAACTCCAGGGTCAAATGCCTTCAGTGATGATTTTACAAAACTCTGAAGATAGACATAATGCCAATTCTATACAAATGCTTCTAGAAAATAGATTAATTCCCAACTCATTTAAGAGTCAAGCACCTCCTGATACCAAAAACAATAAAGCAAATATACCAAAAAAAAACCCCTACAGACTAACATCCTTCATGATCAAAGATGGAAAAAGCCATCTTAGCAAATTAAACTCAGCAATATATAAAATGGATAATACACCATAACCAAGTGAAGTCTATTTTATACACATCAGTTTGCCTTAATATTCAAAAAATCAAAAAATACAAATGTGTATTTTCAATAAAGAATAAAAGAAAAAAATTATATAATAATCTCCATAGTTGCACAGCTACTTATGAAAAAAAAACTCTCAGCATATTTCAAATAGCAATCTCATAAAGAACATCTACAAAACACCTAAAACTAGCATCATGCTTAAAAGTAAAATACTGAATGTTTTCACCCTATAATTAGTAACAAGGCAACTTGTACTCAACATTATAATATAGGACCTAGCCAGTGCAAAAAAGGCAAGAAATAGAAATAAAGTAGAGTTTGGAAAGAAAGAAGTAAAACTATCTCTTCTTAGACAAATGTAGACAATCCTTTCCCAAATTCTCCAAAAACTTATAGGAACTAAGAAATTAATATATCAAATTTGCATGTGTAAAGTCAATATACCAAAATTAATTAAATTTCATTAGCAAAAGAAAAGACAAAAACTACATGATCATCTCAATAAATGCAGATAAAGTGCTTGATGAAATTCAACAATGATTCATGATAAAAACTCTTACCAAATTGGGTATAGAGGGAACATATTTCAACATAATAAAAGCTATTTATGACAAACCCACAGCCAATATAATACTCAGGTGAAAAGCTGAAAGGCTTCCCACTAAAATCTGGAACAAGACAAGGATGCCCACTCTCACCACTTCTATTCAACATAGTATTGGAAGTCCTAGCCATAGCAATCGGACAAGAAAAAGAAATAAAAGGTATCCAAGTTGGAAGGGAAGAGGCAAACTTGTCACTACATGCAGATGACATACTACATATAGAAAACCTTAAAGCCTCCACATAAAAACTACTAGAACTGATAAATGAATTCAGCAAGGTAGCAGGATACAAGATTAGCATACATAAATCAATTGCATTTCTTTACACTAACAATGAAATATCAGAAAAGGAATGTAAAAACACAATACCTTTAAAAATTGCACCAAAAAAAAAAACAACCTAGGAATAAACCTGACCAAGGAGATGAAAGACTTATATGCTGAGAACTATAAAATATTGATAAAGGAAGCTGAAGATACTCAAAGAAATGGAAAGATATCCCATGCTCTTGAATTGGAAGAATTAATATTGGTAAAATGGCAATACTACCCAAAGCAATCTAGAGATTTAATCAGATTCCTATCAAATTATCCATGACATTTTTCACATAACTAGAACAAATAATCCTAAAATTTATATGGAACCATAAAAGACCCAGGATTGCCAAAGCAATCCTGAGGAAAAAGAACAAAGCAGGAAGCATAACACTCCCAGACTTCAGACAATACTATAAAGCTACAGTAATAAAAACAGTGTGGTATTGGCACAAAAACAGACATACAGATCAATGGAACAGAATAGAGAGCCCAGAAATAAACCCACACAGCTACAGTCAATTAATCTGACAAAGAAGGCAAAAATATACAATGGAAAAAAGACAGTCTCTTCAGCAAGTGGTCCTGGGAAAGTTGGACAGCTGCATGTAAATCAATGAAGTTAGAACATACCCTCGCACCATGCACAAAAATAACTCAAAATGGCTTAAAGACTTAAACATATGGACCTCCCTGGTGGTCCACTGGCTAAGACTCCACACTCCCAATGCAGGGGGCCCAGGTTCGATCCCTGGTTGGGGAACTAGATCCCACATGCCGCAACTAAGAGTTTGAATGCTGCAACTAGAAAGATCCTGCATGCCTCAACTAAAGACCTTGCATGCCACAACTAAAAGATCCCACATGCTGCAACTAAAGATCCCACAAGCCACAACTAAAAGATCCCACATGCAGCAACTAAAAGATCCCACATGCTGCAACTAAAGATCCCACCTGCCACAAGTAAAGATCCCACATGCCACAACTAAAGATCCTGCAAACCGCAATGAAGATCTCACATGATGCAACTAAGACCCAGGCACAGCCAAATTAGAAAAAACAAAAAAAGACTTAAATATAAGACAAGACAACATTAAATTCCTAAAAGAGATCATAGGCAAAACATTCTCTGACATAAATTGTACCAATATTTTCTTAGGTCATTCTCCCAAGGCAATAGAAATAAAAAGAAAAATAAACAAATGGGACCTAATCAAACTTACAAGCTTCTGCACAGCAAAGGAAACCATTAAACAAACAAACAAAAAACCGAAAAGACAACCTATGGGAATGGGAGAAAATATTTGCAAATGATGCACCACTTCTATTCAACATAATACTGGAAGTCAAGGGCTTAATTTCCATTATATACAAACAGCTCATACAACTCAACAACAAAAACCAAACAACCCAATTGAAAAATGGGCAGACATAAATAGACATTTCTCTGAGGAAGACATACAGATGGCCAATAGGCACATGAAAAGATGCTCAACATCGTTAATTATTAGAGAAATGCAAATCAAAATTACAATGAGGTACCACCTCACACTGGTCAGAATGGCCATTATTAAAAAGTCTACAAATAACATGCTGGAGAGGGTGTGGAAAAAAGAGAACCCTCCTACACTGTTGGTGAGAATGTAACTTGGTACAGCCACTATGGAAAACAGTATGGAAGTTCCTCAGAAAACTAAAAATAGAATAACCATGTGATCCAGCAATTCCAATCCTGAGCATGTATCCAGACAAAACTAAAATTCAAAAAGATACATGCACCCCTATGTTCATAGCAGCACTATTCACAATAGCCAAGACATGGGAATAACCTAAATGTCCATCAACAGAAGAATGGATAAAGAAGATGTGGTACATATATATAATGGAATTCTACTTAGCCATAAAAAAGAATGAAATAATGTCATTTGCCACAACATGGATGCAACTAGAGATTATCATACTAAGTGAGATAAGTCAGAAAGAGAAAACAAATACCATATGATAACACTTATATGTGAAATCTAAAATATGACACAAATGAACCTATATATGAAACAGAAACAGACTCACAGACATAGAAAACAGACATATGGTTACCAAGGGGGAGGGTCCTGCTGTATATCAATATCCTGGGATAAACCATGGTGGAAGAGAATATAAAAAAGAATGCATATATGTGTATGGCTGGGTCACTTTGCTGTGCAGCACAACATTGTAGATCAACTATACTTTAAAAAAAAAAAAATTAAAAAAGAAAACAGAATGAGTGAAGTAAACAAGTGGTCCCTAATGAAAATACACAAATTTATATGTAAATATACACATTTACATTTTAACTAAAGATTTTTTTTAAAAAAAATACAAAATTAATTAAAATTTTATATACTAATAACAATTGCAAATTGACTTGTTTACATCATTCACAATATAGCATCAAAATATGAAATATTTGGTGAAAAAATTAACAAGATAGTGCAATATCTATGTGCTTAAAGCTACAACAATTGCTGAAATAAATTAAAGACCTAAATATGTAGAGAGATATACCATGTTCAAGAATGCAATACTATTATACTGTCAATTCTCTCCAAATTTATAGATTCAAAACAATCTTAAACAAAATTTCAGTAGGTCATTTGAAGAAACTGACTAGCTGATTTAAAAATTTATGTGGAACTGCATAGCCCCTAGAGTAGTCAAAATAATTTGCAAAGAACAACATCAGAGAAAAATATACCTGAGTTCAAGATTAGTACAAAGCACAGTAATGAAGGCAGTGTGACATTTGCATAAATATAGACATCCAGGTGAATGGCAGAGAGAACAGAGTTCAAAAACAGACACACATGTATGGTCAATCGATTTTCAACAAAGCTACCAAGGTGTTTCACTGTGAAAAATTTATTCTTTTCAACAAATTCTGCTGGAACAATTGGATAGCTATATGTGAAATAATTAAATAAATAAATAAACCTTGTCCCTAACCTCACACCATACACAGAATGTAACTTGAAATGAATCACAATGCCAGAGCTAAAAATTATAAAACTTACAGAAGAAAATATAGGGGAAAAATTTTGTGACCTTGGGATAGGCAAAGATTTTCTAGATAGTTCAGAGAAAGGATAAACCATAAAATAAAAATCAATAAGTTGAGTTCATTAAGTTTAATAACTTTTGTTTTCAAAAGGCATTGTTAAGGAAATAAAAGGCACACACAACACTGGGAGAAATAGATGCAAAACTTATATCTGATTAAAGATCTATGTCCAGAATATATAAAATATCTTTCAACTCAATTATAGTGAGACAAAGTTAAATAAAGAGTTGGCAAAAGGTTTGAACAGACACTTCACCAAATATGACATACGGATGGCAATATTCAGCATCATTCCTCATTGGGTATATGCAAATAACAGCCATAATGAGATACCACAGCATAGCGACTATAGGGGCTCAAATTAAAAGGACTGATTATTCCGAATGCCTGTAAGAAATTGAACTTGATCTCTCGTACATTGCTAATGGGAATCCAAAATAGTATATACATTTTGGAAAACATTTGGTAATTTCTTGTAAACATACACTTCCCTATGACTTAACAAACCCACTTCTAGATACTCACTCAAAAGAAATGAAAATACATATCCATAGTAAAACTTGTATATGAATTTTTCTTAGGAGCTTTATCCATAATAGCCCAAAACTGGAAACAGCACAAACGCCCACCATCTGGTGAAGGGATAAACATGTGGTGTATCCTTACAAAAGAATATTATTCAGTGATAAAAAGAAACTAACTGATACATGAAACAGAATGAGTAAATTTCAAAACAGAGACTATATAATTTATATTACCCTTTATGTGAAATTCTAGAAAAGGGCAAACTGCAGTGTTAGAAACATATCAGCATTGTTATCTAGGAGCCAGGCGCAGGAGGAGGGGATTGACTGCAGAGAGTTGTGAGAGAACTTTTTTGTAATGATAGTAATGTTCTATTTTGTGATTGTGATGGTGCTCACATGACTGTAAACATTTGGTAAACACATAAAATTGTACATTTTAAATTGGAAATTTTTACTGTATGGAAATTATATCTCAATAGAGTTGTTTAGAAATAATATGAATATTTTTAGCACTAAATTCTGTAAATACTTTATTGAACCTCACCAATCAATAACAGAGTAGGCACTGTTTGTAAGCCAGCTGCAGACCCTTTCTTCTAATTTATTGGGTTAGCAACAAGCTTAGACATAGAATGCAGTCAGGTTTCTTTTATATTGTAGTGTTTAGGGCTAAATTCTAGCCCCTTCTTCAAAGGGTGTGAACAAGACAGAATGAAACCATTTCTTCCTTTCTTCTTCTGTTTTTGTTTTAGAGCTTTCGTGAGGTATAATTGAAATTAAAAAAAAAAACCTGCAAGTATTTAACATACACAATTTGATGAGTTTGGACACATGCATGTTCCCATGACACCATCAACACAAAGTAAAATAAAAATATCCATCACCTCCAAAAGTTTCCTTGTGTCCCTTTGCCTTTTTTTTTTCCTGAACCACTTCCTAAGATCACCCAGAGGGCTACTGAGTAGTGCTGCTCCCTCTGCAGTCACTTAACAATCTCTTTTCTCTAGAGGAGCCCATCCACTCCTTGTGCCTCTTTTTGGTATGCAAGTACACCTCTCTTTCTATTCCTAATTTTTTAAAAAACAAAGCGCCTCCATCTGGAGGTTCATCAGAGACTCTTTTCTATCTCTTGCTGATTTCAAGTCTCCAACTTACAATGACAAAAACGCTGAAGAGAATTCCAGCAGAATAAAGTTCTGGGTAAGGAAAACTCTCTGAGTCATTCTTCACTGCATGCTGCTCTGCCTTCTCTTTGCCTTTCTCCACCAAATTACTGCACTCCATTCAGTGCTTTCCCAACTGAGTCCTGTGTCAGCAACTTTCTGCAGCTGCAAGAGCAGCTGCTGCTTCTACCTCCCTCTCCTCACCAGAGGCTGTCATCTTGTCCAGCCCAGAAAATCCATCCAGCAGGCCTACAGAAAAAGGAAAATTAAAGAGCTGATAGTATTATATATTCATGAAAATTTTCTAAAGTTTCTGTCCTTGCCTCAATGTGATGTGGTCTCGAAATTGTTAAGAATGACTTGAGATGTCTTTAAAGAGGAATGCTTCCAGTGGGGTATCTTCTCAATAGGGGTGATATTTTTAACAATTGATGCTTGCAAAATACATTTATTTACATTGAATCATTTCATCTTCCATACACACCATGGAGCAGATGTCATTATTGCCTTATGTTGGCAAGTTTTGGGCTCAAGTACCAATGAAGAAACACACTAACTGGAGACCTTTCCCTTGTTATTTGAAAAATGGTAGTAAGGGAACTCTGTGAAAATTAAAATAAGTTAATGTGTGATTATTTTCTGTAAAGTGCCTAAAATTTTGAGCATCTGTGGAGCTTGACTTCATATTGAATATACATAATTTCCTTCAAGAAGAGTTCAGGTCATTGCATCTATAGATGTATCAAATTTTAAATTTAAATTGTCAAGCTGGATTTTAATAGTTAAGAGAAAAAAATAAAATTAGTCAATTGCCTATCATCTTGTGCTAAGGGTATATGAAAATACACATTCTCTCCTCCCACCGGTATTTAATTTTCATTTTCTCCTATCTTGATCACCATAGCATAGGTTTGAATTTATGTAAATTATTACTATAAATTGTCTTCTCATGATGATTTTCCTATTTCAAGGATTAATTAGCTGTACGATAGGGAAACTTTAATGTTTAATTAATAGGAGAAATTTAAGAGGTCTTAATTGGGCAGAAAAAAATTTCTCTTCTTCTAAAAGTGTATCCAGAATACAGAGGTTTAAAAGAAAATGGAAATGCTATGTGATACACTTGGCTGTCAAAAACTACTTGATTTTGTTGTTGTTTTGGTAAATGTCTGCCAAGCACAAGCCTACTATTCTAAGTAGATGATGAATAGGTAAATACCAACATTTCCTGTCATTTGCTTAAGTATGCTCAAAAAAGTTCCTCCCTTAAGGCTTAAATAAGTTACCAGCATCTAAATCTCATTTATCACCATCCTTCAACCCTAAGTTTCTCTTAATAACCTCCTGAACTTTTTAATCCTTTTTAAACTGTCCTTATCTGGCATAGCAGCAATGCAGGCAATTCTCTTGTTCATTATCTTGCCCTACTATAAACAGAAATTTCTGGGGGTTGGGGTCTGGAATCACCAGGACTAATCACAATTAGTATTTCAGGAGTGACATTTGGTGCAATGAGTCAGGGAAAAACTTAGCAATAAGCTGGAGGTGATAAGGTATCAAGGCAAGATTTCAGGGTACACACCTGACATAACAGTTTCTTAGAAGTGAAAAGATGTGCTTTGCCTCTCCCAGATCAAATAAAAAGTCATTAACCACTCTTTATTCTGCATTACCCCCAGATGTTTTGTGAAGTTTAAGAGAATACTTTTGTTTTGGTTGACTCGGCTGTTTGAAGGCAAGTGAAAAATAATTGAGGCTGATAAACACATCAAATTCAGTATAAACTATTTTAAGCCCCACTTGACCTTTAGTGAGAACAGAATACCTTGAGCGTCTGTGTTTTTAGAGGCATACTCAAAAGCACTTAGAACCATTCATAGACCACAGAATGCTCTTTGAATATTCAAAACACTAGTGTTGTTTTTAATCTATTCAGGATGATGACACCTTGCAACTGTACACCTCTTTGTTTGAAACCACGATGACAGACTATAACAGACCAAAACTACTGCTTTCCATGATAAAAATTATATGTATATATGTGTATATATATATATATAATACAAATTAAAATAATGTAATTGACAAATAAATTGTGAACTATGAATCAAGAGTGTTGGTGGAATGAACACTAGTAGGGAAATGTTCAAGTTAAGGCTGGAAGTGGAGAAAGACAGTCACTCAGAGAAAGGAGGGAAGGATCAAGAGAGAAATTCTAGAAGAAGGAAGACTGCTAGTATCCTTTCCTAATGTAAGGTAATTCTTGACACAAGATAAGGTCATCAGACAGCCAAATCCCCACAGCCACCTACACACACACACAGACACACACACAGATATTTCAAAAGTACTGAGCGCATGGGTCACTCTTATATGATTTCAATGTCATGCATGTCTTAAAATGTAGTCCTTTATATTTGTTATGCTTTTTATCATACTGAACAGAGAGCTTATTAAAGTTTACTCATGTGCCTCAACATTAAAAATGCTGTTTTAGACTTTTCAGTTGTTACATTTCATTATGTAATCAAAGCAATTGATACCAGTTCTTTTTGTTTTCACATTTGTTTTATGGGTTGCCTATAATTACTTTTTCTAGACTTACAAATACTGTCTAAAGCAGTCAGAAAATGCTATTTCTGGGCTTCCCTGGTGGTGCAGTGGTTAAGAATCCACCTGCCAATGCAGGGGACATGGGTCCAAGCCCTGGTCCAGGAAGATCCCACATGCCGCGGAGCAACTAAGCCCGTGCGCCACAACTACTGAGCCTGCACTCTAGAGCCCGCGAGCCACAACTACAGAGCCCGTGTGCCTAGAGCCCATGCTCTGCAACACGAGAAGCCACAGCAATGAGAAGCCCGTGCACCGCAACGAAGACTAGCCCCCGCTCACTGCAACGAGAGAAAGCCTGCGCGCAGCAATGAAGACCCAACGCAGCCAAAAATAATTAATTAATTATTAATTATTTTTTAAAAAAGAAAATCCTATTTCTGCTGCATATTTGCACCATGTTGACATGACTAATCTGGAAGTACATTCTCAGAATTCCCTTCCCTGTGTGGTTCTGCATTAGGACTGACTACAAGGAAATTTGCATGAGATTTGGAAGCCAGTGAAGTAAAGGTTGGATAACGTTCAGTGCCCTCCACAGCTTGTGCCCACTGATGCTAATATGCTAGTTCACCTTGTTAGTGTTGGGTAGCAGCTGGGCCTTCAGCTCCTCTAGTTTCCATCATATCTCCTACTCAGCCTCTTCAAGGACTGGGCCAGTTGCATGTATAGTTCCTTGGAGAGAGCTCTAGCTCCTTCTGCAGGCCACCCAACTTGTCAAAGTCAAAGGTGATAACACAGATGTGGGTTCCAGTTTGTCCATATGGATTCCTATTTATCTTCACAAATTCTGGTCTGTCCTCATTCTTCCCTAATTCATGTTCAGCATTATTTTCCCAACTGGCCCTACTGAAATAGAAATGACAGGCCCACTGCCAGGTGCAGAAGGCTTCCATAAACAGGCTTCCACAAACATCTTCACAAATAACCACAATCTCGTCCATGCTTATTCTTTGTTTCATATCACTCATAGTAGTGATATGCTGCTCTAACTCAAACCTAATTGTCACAAGTGTTTTCACTCCCTTTTGTAGTGAAACATATTTTATTCCCCTCCACATTAAGGAGCTTACCAGAGAATAACTGAATTCCATATCTGTGTATCTATGGATTTGAATTTTAAAAGGTGAATGTCAATAGAAATAATAAACACACTGCAACAGTATTTGTTGAGCTAGGTGAAAAGTCTCAAGTTTTAGTTAAAAAAATAACCAATTGTATGAGAAACACATAGGGTTCCCTAAAATAATAGAATATTAGAGTTAGTAGGGGCCTTAGAAATTATTTAATCCAAACTTTCCATTTTACAGTTGAAGAAATATAGAAACAGAAACTCGCCTAAGATCACAAGATAAAGTACTAACCTTGGACTAAAATACAATCCAGTCTAATTCCCTTTTTCTTCATATCTTCATAATCCTTGACTTAGTATCAGTTTATGTGAAAAACTATAGGGGATTCCAATTGACTGAAAAGTTACTATGATTCAAAAAGCGTAATAAGTCTGTCAAAAATGCTAATGTGATAATAGGCTATATTAGTAAACTATAGTATCTAGTATAAGGAAAATTATAATCCCACTGTAGTCTACCCTGGTCAGATCATATTTATGCATTGGAGCACCTAAAAGAGCCTAGGTAAATTATATAGAAAGTGACCAGAATTCTATGGGTTTTAATGCTATGATATATAAAAGAGAATTAGGGCTATTTTAATTGGAGGAGGGAACACTTGGGCAGATATTAACTATCACCAAATATTTGAAGAGCTTCCACACAGAAGAGATGTTAAATTTATTTTGTGTGACTTTCCAGGGCATAAATAAAATATATGGTTGGATATTAGAGAGGCTGATTAATATTTAGAAACACTTTATAAAAAATAGAGAACTTCAAAGGTGAATGGGTTGGCTTATAATGCAGCCAGCTTCCAATCAATAGAAGTTTTCAATCAGAGGTTTTGATGACAATCTATCAGGTAGTTTTAGTAAAGGATTCCTGAAAGGGTGAATGTTAGAATTAATGACTTCTAAGCCTCCTTTACATCTCTGCTGCTAAGAAACTGTTGTTTGAATAACAACATTATCGAAATAAAGTAACAACCTCAATTACTTGAAACTTTTATTTCTGCTATAAACTATGTGGAAGCTCTAATTCATCTTTAATGTTTAGTTCTGAAGTACCAAACAACTTCCTTGAAAGTTCCTTTTTCTAGAATGAGCTGTATTTAATCCAGATAAATATATTTGCTGGAATAAAATTCAGACTGTCAGAGTTGAAGGTCAAAAATACAGGTGTTAACTATACAGGGGAAAAGGTCCTCTAGACAACACTATACTAGGTACATTCTGGATTGTGCCCAAGAATCCCCTTCCACAGAAATGCTGGCTGGAAGTGTCCCCAAGGTGACATTAAAGTTGCTCCCCAGAGAGTCATAGAGCTTTTGCTATAGTATCTGAACAGGATGCCAGACCAAGGAAAGGGGGTATCCTATCAGTGGCAGCCCAGCAGGCCGGGTTATTGGCATGGATCGTTTTACCATGGCAGTCATGGACAATAGAAACAGGACAAGAAACATCTTTCTTATCCAGAAGTCGACACAGAGGGTGTTCCTGAACTCAACTATCTTAAAGGAAGAGAGTTAAAGAGAAAAGGGATTTCATGGAAACCGACAATGATGCCTTTTAAAGAGAAAACTAAGT
The DNA here is from genome assembly GCF_028021215.1 of Eschrichtius robustus. Classification (NCBI taxonomy): domain Eukaryota; kingdom Metazoa; phylum Chordata; class Mammalia; order Artiodactyla; family Eschrichtiidae; genus Eschrichtius; species Eschrichtius robustus. The sequence goes on along the minus strand of NC_090829.1, from coordinate 82,435,235 downwards.
AATCTTGTTTGACTTTTTTTTAAATTAAAAAGTTGTCCTCCTAGAAATGCACAGCCAAACTGTCAGATTCATAGGACAATGCTCGAACAAAAGGCTTCCCTTGTGCACACAAGGAAGGCACACATCAAGTTAGCCTGGGGCCTTCTCTGGGAAGAAATTACAAAGCAAAGGAATCATGATTGTATATCAGAAAAGGAAAAGAGCTCAAAACAGAATCTGATAAACAATTTTAAGATATAAAATAAGAAGGGAAATCTGTTGCTATCCAGGGAACACTCTCAAACGCGGCAGCATATCTCAATCACCAGTGGAGCTCATTAAAAATACAGTTAATCAAACTCCACCCTGGACTAATTGTATCAGAATGTGGACTGCTTTGGAAATCCCTAATCTTGAACATCACAGAATATTCACCATACTTCTGCCTTGATACTTGCACAACCATAACTGTTTTTGACTTCTACCCTGGAGTTTCTTCAGTAATCAGGTGTACTGGGTAATACTAATAGTTAATAGCAGTAGTATAGCCACATCACCTCATTTAATAATCAAAACAATCCTGAATATAATTATGATTTCATTTTACAGATGATAAAACCAAAAAGAGAAGTACTTTTCTAGCAACCAAGCTGCTAAACGACATACTTAGAATCTGAACACAGATATGACTCCTTAGCTCATGTTCTTTCCACTACACCATACAGAAATTGGTTGAACCAACCACATGAAAGGGCCAGTATTCAATTATTTTACCCACAAAAATTATGATTTTATATCATTTAATATAATAAGTTCAAAGTCATGAAGGAAGGCAAAGTACCATATAAAGCATTACTGTGAAGAAATAAAGCTATATGAACATTATGTTTTGCAAATTAACTTTTTGCTTTAAATACATTTGTATTTTGATAAAACTAGAAATAAAATATCTTATCAGCTATTGATGCGAAAGTCCTTGCTTAGCTGACATCTGTCTGCTTGTGTTACTTAAGGATGAATCAGTAGTCTGCAGCCTGGACCTGGGTGAGAGAAACTGGGCACCCAGAGCACAACATTTAGGGAGGTACTCCCTCTCAGGTGCTCACCCAGCACTTGTGTGAGCTTGAGAATGACTCCCTTCTTACATTTGCACCCTGGATGACCCCTTTGCTCACCCTAGTCCTGGCTTCACACTTTATCTCTATTTCCCTTCCTCTTCTTTTCATTCCTATTTTGTTTATGCAAACCACACAAGGCAGGCAATCAACACCATAAGATACAGGTCCAAGGTAGAATCTATTTTTTGTGCATAGTGAAAAAGATCACTTACACTGCTCTGGGGAGAAAATGCAAAGATTAAACAGAGTAAAATGGTAAGTATATGGTTAAAAAATTGTAAAAAGCAATTTATTCAAAAAGGTGGCTGAGGTTGAATTGCTATTCTTATTACCCATCAAGTTATTTAGAGTTGTCCTTTCTCCATGGCATGATGACTTGGGTTATCATCACCATGACCACCCATTATTAATTAACTTTATGAGCTGGGAACACTTTGTGTGTCCAAAGTCATATGTGTACAAAAAAGCATGATTCAATAACCACATAAAAGAAAAATGCAACTCAATGTGTTTTTAGAAAAGGGAGAACTATCATAGACTCCTAGTATAACAGAATGGATGACAGCACAAGGCCTTAGAGGGCACCTGGGACTCAGGAAGGACTACTTTCTATATAGTCCTTCCTAGAAGATAATATTGCCTTTCTTTGAATACATTTAGAAAAGACAACTAATCCTACATGAGACATCCTTCATCAATTCCAAACAGTATTCCTACTCTAATGCTCTTTCTTCTTCTAAGCAAAATCTTTTTACGGGTTTGTCCAAGTCTTGCCCAGTGTCATGTGCCAACAAACTGTTATACCTTTTTGTTTCCAAATTGAGCTCTCAAATATTAAGAGATAGGCTTTTAATATGTGTTATGGTTATACGCACTAAACAATCCAGGTTCCTCCAATGAGCTGGACAAAAACCAAGTTCCGTTCCTTTGAATATACCCCATTTTCTTTCAGTGGGTTTTTAAAACATATTAGTTAGGTCACAACATCCATTCTTACAGTCTTACTTAACATAGAACCAAAAGTTCTAACCAGGCATGTAGACTGGAAAGAAAGGAATAAAACTATCTCTATTTGCTGTGATATGACTGTCTACATAGAAAACCTAGAATTTACAAAACTTTTAAATAACTGAGTTTAGTAAGGTCATAGATTACAAGTTCAACACCAAAATCAATTCAATTTCTGTATACTAACAATGAACATACAGGAACTGAAATTAAAAATACAACACCAATTATAACTGCTCCAAAGAAAATGAAATATTCAGGGATACACTTATCAAAACATGCATAGGATCTGTATGCTAAAAATTATAAAATATTGATAAAAGAAATCAAAGAAGACCTAAATAAATGGAGAAATATACCACGTTCATGGATTAGAAGATTCAACATCGTGAAGATGTCAATTCTCCCTAAATAGAGTTATAAGTTTAATGTAATACCTATAAAAATCCCAGCAAGTTGTATTTGTAGACATAAACAAGCTTACTTTAAGGCACAGGTCATAGAATAGCTAAAACAAGCTTGGTAGAGAAGAATAAAGGGGAGGAATCACTCTACCCAATATTAAATCTTACTATATAGCTATAGTATTAAAGACAGCAAGGTATTGGCAAGAGAATAGACTCATAGGTCAGTTGAACACATAATGAACCTAGAAACAGACCCATAGAGATATGTCCAAATTATTTTTTAAGGTGAAAGAAATTCAGTGTAAAAATGATAGCCTTTTCAATAAAAGGTGCTGGAGCAATGGAATGTTCACAGGGAAAAGAAAAAAATGAACCTCTACTTAAATCTCACACCTCACATCTTATATAGCTATTAATTAAAATGAATCATATGGGACTTCCCTTGTGGCACAGTGGTTAATAATCTGCCCGCCAATTCAGGGGACACGGGTTTGAGCCCTGGTCTGGGAAGATCCCACATGCCGCGGAGCAACTAAGCCCGTGCGCCACAACTACTGAGTCTGTGCTCTAGAGCCTACGAGCCACAACTGCTGAAGCCTGCATGCCACAACTACTGGAGCCTGTGCACCTAGAGCTTGTGCTCCGCAACAAGAGAAGCCACCACAATGAGAAGCCCGTGCACCACAACGAAGAGTAGCCCCTGCTCACCACAACTAGAGAAAGCCCGCGTGCAGCAATGAAGACCCAATGCAGCCAAAAATAAATAAAATAAATAAATAAATAAATAAAACAAATGAATCATAAATGTAAAATATAAAACAACAAAAATTTTAGGAAAAAAAAAGAAAAATCTTTGGAATCCAGAGCTAATCAAAGGCTGTTATACTTGACACAAAAGTAAGATCCATAAAAGGAAACTTTAAAAATTGGAGCTCATCAAAATTAAAAGTGTTTGCTCTATGCAAGCCCATATTATGAGGATAAAAAGACAAGCTACAGACTGGAAGAAAATATTTGTAAACAACATACCTGACAAAAGAACTAGTATTGAGAATATATAAATAACTCTCAATACTGACCAGTAACAAATAAATAAATAAATAAAATACAATTAGAAAATGGGCAGAAAACATGAACAGACATTTCACTAAGAGGATATACAGATGACAAATAAGAACATGAAAAGATGTTCAACATTATTAGCCATCACAGAAACATAAAGTAAAACCACAATGAGATATCAGCACACACCTATCAGGATGGTTAAAATTAAAAAGTTGTGATAACTCCAAATGCTGGTGAGGATTCAGAGAAACTGTATCACTCAGACATTACTGATGAGAATTTAAAATGGAACAGTAATTGTGGAAAACAGTTTGATGGTTTCTTACAAAGCTAAACATGAAATTACCACATGACCCAGCAATTGCACTCTTAGGCATCTATCCCTGAAGAATGAAAACTTTATTTTCACCAAAAATCCCCACAAAAACAAATATTCATAATAGCTTTATTTATAATAGACAAAAACTAGAACTAGCCCATATATTCTTCAAATGAATGTTTAAACAATCCGTGGGACATATATACCATGGAATATTACTCATCAATAAAACAAATGAGGGACTTCCCCAGTGGTCAGTGGTAAAGAATCCGCCTTCCAATGCAGGGGATGCAGGTTCGATCCCTGGTCGGGGAACTAAGATCCCACATACCGTGGGGCAACTAAGCCCGTGCACCACAACTACTGAGCTCGCGCGCCTCAGCTAGAGAGCCTGCATGCCACGAACTACAGAGCCCACGTGCTCCGAAACCCGTGCACCACAGCTATAGAGAAGCCCACATGCCACAACCAAAGAGCCCACACTCCACGAGCACCGCCACAACAAAAGATCCCACATGCAGCCACGAAGATCCTGCGTGCCACAAAGAAGACCCAACACAGCCAAATAAAAAAATAAATAAATAAAAAATAAACCAAATGAATTATTGAAAGCAACAAGTTGGATGGCTCTCTATGAAATTAAGCTGAGTGAAAAAAGCCAATCTCAAAAAGTAACAGACTGTATGATTCCATTTTATAACGTTTTTGAAGGGACAAAACTTTAGAAATGGAGGGCTTGGGGGTAGGGGTGAGGGTGCAAAAGGATAGTACAAGGGATCCTTGTGGTGTTGGAATTGTTGGATATCTTGACTGCGGTGGTGCATACACAAACCCTCATAGATGACAAAAACGTAGAGTACTTAATACACAGACAAAGATACACACACACACACACGTGCGCACACACAAGCATCCAGGTAAAACTGGGAAAATCTGAATAAGATGTGAATATATCTTGGTTGTGATATTATTATAATTTTGAAAATTGTTATTGGGGGAAACTCTCAATTTTTTTCAAGAACCTTCGTTTGACTCAGTTCTCTTTTAGTCTTCAGATACATCAGAGAGTTTCAACTAGGGACTCATTTTCTATGCATTGAAACTTCTGATAGACGACAAGAAAGAAAGCAAATGATTTCTCATTTAATATGCTGGCAATAGCAACATAATCAGGTCCCAGCTAGAGCAACAATCAAACAATATCTAGTAACTACCTTATTGTAGGCTGTAGGAATTAAGATTGAAAACATGGACAGCCACATCCTCAAACCTACAGGTTTTCCTAAAAATTAATATAGGAATCTTCAAAACGTAAAATCAGGTTTCTCCAGTGTGAAGAAGCCGTGATTTTTTCACGTGCATAATTCATGTGGCGTGGATGTAATTTTATTGCAAAACTGAGATGCCCTCATGCAAAAGGGCAAGCCACTTCTCACTTGTAAAACTTGTGAATCTCAAGCCCAAGCTACAGCAATGGCCAGTGGAAAAGTTTGCTCTCATGAAATTAAAAACTTAGTAAAAGGGTCCTGGCTGGTAGGTGGAGAGAAGGAAGCTTCTCCTTTAGTCTTTATACCACAGTTTGTAAACAAGTAGCAGAGACAAACAGGGAAGTAGAATGGCAACCCCACATCAAGTCAGATTTTGGAAACGGGAAAACAAGGCAAGATGCAGCTCTCGGTAGAAAAAGTAAAGAAATCTGTTCAGAACTGGACCAAGCTGTGAACCTTGGAAAAAGTTGGCATATCTCTTGGGCTAAGAACCTATGCTTTGTAAAATGTACTGCTTTGAGATGTCTTTCTTTTTTTTCCTTTCTTTTGTTGCTTTTAGGAAACTTCTTGACATTTCCAGCTATTCTTAACACTACTAAAGGGATTTTTGTCTGCATTTGGGCCTGAGCTTAGGGAAGAGCCAGTGGCAATGGATTCCCAGTGAAGTGCCCAAGAGAAAGATAAACCTCATAGAGAAGAGATATGGGGGCACCCGAGGGGGCCACAGCTCTCCACTTGCTAAGCCATGAAGTTTGCACGCTTTGAATTAATAAGGGAACAGTGCTTTTATCCATAAGGCAGTAATTTTTTTTTTTTAATCTCTCTCACCTTTTACCCCCCAAAGTCTGTGTTAACTCGAATAACCATTTGCTCTGTGGCTTCATATCAAGGCTGCTATAGTTTACTACCACATCATCTAGTTCCTGTTCTCATTCTTCTGACGAAAGCACACTGTTTGGATTGCTGGTGTCATAGTCTGTGGACAATCCAAAGTCATTTTCTGTCACTTGCTTCTCAGGGCACTTTATGTTCAAGGTGGTATCGATTCACAATGCACCAGTGTGGAAGCAGGAGGCACTGGATATAAAAGAAACAGAAAATATAGTCCTGTCCTTGGAGAATTTATAAGTCATGAAAAGGGCTTGGGAAGGCTTAGAAAGCAATTCGCTAATAGACTGTAAACACAGTATTATATTAAGGCCAGGCAGAAACTACAGAGCAAAGGAAGGATAATAAAAATAATAACTAGAATTAGATTGCCTTTTCTAATTTACAAGCACCTCTCTTGCCTTACCTCATTGGCTACAACCCTTTCAAATAAAGCACTAACTTTTTATTATCCCGTCTAGGTGATGAAGGAACGAAGACTCAGAGTTTGTCAATACTGTGACCACACTAGGGTTCTGAGCTCTTGTTCTTATTTCTACAACATTCCACAGTCAGAGTCTGAGGACGTGAGATTAATCTGGGAAGTAGGTGAGTTTGGAATAGGGCTTTATGGGAAGTAAAATTATGTACAACAGCAGAGAGAAATGAAAAGAATGTTCCAGGTGCACTGTTAATCTTAAACTGAGCAAAAACAGAAACACTGCACATGATGCAGGAACCATTTGTTTTTATTTTTTACTTTTTTCTTCTTTTTTGTTTTTTCTTAACATCTTTACTGGAGTATAATTGATTTACACTGTTGTATTAGTTGCTGCTGTATAACAAAGTGAATCAGCTATACATATACATATAGCCCCATATCCCCTCTCTCTTGCATCTCCCTCCCACCTTCCCTACCCCACCCCTCTAGGTGGTCACAAAGCACCGAGGTGATCTCCCTGTGCTATGCAGCTGCTTCCCACTAGCTATCTATTTTACATTTGGTAGTGTATATATGTCCATGCCACTTTCTCACTTCGTCTCAGCTTACATTTCCCCCACCCTGTGACCTCAAGTCCATTCTCTACGTCTGTGTCTTTATTCCTGTCCTGTCCCTAGGTCCTTCAGAACAATTTCTTTTTTTTTTTTTTTTTTTTTTTAGATTCCATATATATGTGTGTCAGCATACAGTATTTGTTTTTCTCTTTCTGACTTACTTCACTCTATGACAGACTCTAGGTCCATCCACCTCACTACAAATAACTCAATTTAGCTTCTTTTTATGGCTGAGTAATATCGCATTATATATATGTGCCACATCTTCTTTATCCATTCATCTGTCGATGGACACTTAGGTTGCTTCCATGTCCTGGCTACTGTAAACAGTGCTGCAATGAATATTGTGGTACATGACACTTTTTGATTTATGGTTTTCTCAAGGTATATGCCCAGTAGTGGGATTGCTGGGTCATACGGTAATTCTATTTTTAGTTTCTTAAGGAACGTCCATACTGTTCACCAAAGTGGCTATATCACTTTATATTCCCACCAGCAGTGCAAGAGAGTTCCCTTTTCTCCACACCCTCTCCATCATTTATTCGTAGATTTTTTGATGATGGCCATTCTGACCAGTTTGAGGTGATACTTCATTGTAGTTTTGATTTGCATTTCTCTAATGATTAGTGATGTTGAGGATCCTTTCATGTGTTTGTTGGCAATCTGTATAGCTTCTTTGGAGAAATGTCTATTTAGATTTTCTGCCCATTTTTGGATTGGATTGTTTGTTTTTTTGATATTGAGCAGCATGAGCTGCTTGTATACTTTGGAGATTAATCCTTTGTCATCTGCTTCATTTGCAAATATTTTCTCCCATCCTGAGGGTTGTCTTTTCATCTTGTTTATGGTTTCCTTTGCTGTGCAAAAGCTTTTAAGTTTCATTAGGTCCCATTTGTTTATTTTTGTTTTTATTTCCATTTCTCTAGGAGGTGGGTCAAAAAGGATCCTGCTGTGATTCATGTCATAGGGTGTTTTGCCTATGTTTTCCTCTAAGACTTTATAGTGTCTGGACTTACATTTAGGTCTTTAATCCATTTTGAGTTTATTTTTGTGTATGGTGTTAGGGAGTGTTCTAATTTCATTCTTTTACATGTAGCTGTCCAGTTTTCCCAGCACCACTTATTGAAGAGGCTGCCTTTTCTCCATTGATATTCCTGCCTCCTTTATCAAAGATAAGGTGACGATACGTGTGTGGGTTTATCTCTGGGTTTTCTATCCTGTTCCACTGATCTATATTTCTGTTTTTGTGCCAGGACCATACTGTCTTGATTACTGTAGCTTTGTAGTATAGTCTGAAGTCTGGGAGCCTGATTCCTTCAGCTCTGTTTTTCTTTCTCAAGATTGCATTGGCTATTCAGGGTCTTTTGTGTTTCCATACAAATTGTGAAATTTTTTGTTCTACTTCTGTAAAAAATGCCATTAGTAGTTTGATAGGGATTGCACTGAATCTGTAGATTGCTTTGGGTAGTATAGTCATTTTCACAATGTTGATTCTTCCAATCCAAGAACATGGTATATCTCTTCATCTGTTTGTATAATCTTTAATTTCTTTCATCAGTGTCTTATGGTTTTCTGCATACAGGTCTTTTCTCTCCTTAGATAGGTTTATTCCTCGATTTTTTTTAATTAATTAATTTATTTATTTATGGCTGTGTTGGGTCTTCATTTCTGTGCAAGGGCTTTCTCTAGTTGTGGCAAGTGGGGGCCACTCTTCATCACGGTGCGTGGGCCTCTCACTATCACGGCCTCTCCCGTTGCGGAGCACAGGCTCCAGATGCACAGGCTCAGTAGTTGTGGCTCATGGGCCTAGTTGCTCCGCGGCATGTGGGATCTTCCCAAACCAGGGCTCGAACCCGTGTCCCCTGCATTGGCAGGCAGATTCTCAACCACTGCGCCACCAGAGAAGCCCCTATTCCTAGATATTTTATTCTTTTTGTTGCAGTGGTAAATGGGAGTGTTTCCTTAATTTCCCTTTCGGATTTTTCATCATTACTGTACAGGAATGCAAGAGATTTCTGTGCATTAATATTGTATCCTGCTACTTTACCAAATTCATTGATTAGCTCTAGTAGTTTTCTGGTAGCATCTTTAGGCTTCTCTATGTATAATAGCATGTCATCTGCAAACAGTGACAGTTTTATTTCTTCTTTTCCAATTTGGATTCCTTTTATTTCTTTTTCACTCTTATTGCTGTGGCTAAATCTTCCAAAACTATGTTGAATAATAGTGGGGAGAGTGGGCAACCTAGTCTTCTTCCTGATCTTAGTGGAAATGGTTTCAGTTTTTCACCATTGAGAATGATGTTGGCTGTGGGTTTGTCATATATGGCCTTTATTAAATGGGTGTTGAAATTTGTCAAAAGCTTTTTCTGCATCTATTGAGATGATCATATGGTTTTTCTCCTTCAGTTTGTTAATATGGTTTATCACATTGATTGATTTGTGTATATTGAAGAATCCTTGCATTCCTGGGATAAACCCCACTTGATCATGGTGTATGATCCTTTTAATGTGCTGCCGGATTCTGTTAGCAAGTATTTTGTAGAGGATTTTTGCATCTATGTTCATCAGTAGTATGAGCCTGTAGTTTTCTCTTTTTGTAACATCTTTGCTATTGGTATCAGGGTGATGGTGACCTTGTAGAATGAGTTTGGGAGTGTTCCTCCCTCTGCTATACTTTGCAAGAGTTTGAGAAGGATGGGTGTTAGCTCCTCTCTAAATGTTTGATAGAATTCACCTGTGAAGCTATCTGGTCCTGGGTTTTTGTTTGTTGGAAGATTTTTAATTGCAGTTTCAATTTCAGAACTTGTGATTGGTCTGTTTATAATTTCTATTTCTTCCTGGTTCAGTCTCAAAAGGTTTTGCTTTTCTATAAATTTGTCCATTTCTTCCAGGTTGTCCATTTTATTGGCATATAGTTGCTTGTAGTAATCTCTCATGATTGTTTGTATTTCTGCAATGTCAGTTGTTACTTCTCCTTTTTCATTTCTAATTCTATTGATTTGAGCCTTCTCCCTTTTTTCTTCATGAGCCTGGCTAATGGCTTATCAATTCTGTTTACCTTCTCAAAGAACCAGCTTTTAGTTTTCTTGATCTTTGCTGCCATTTCCTTCATTTCTTTTTCATTTAATTCTGATCTGATCTTTATGATTTCTTTCCTTCTGCTAAATATGGGCTTTTTTTGTTCTTTTTCTCTAATTGTTTTAGGTGTAAGGTTAGGTTGTTTATTTGAGATTTTTCTTGTTTCTTGACGTAGGATTTTATTGTTATAAACTTCCCTCTTAGAACTGCTTTTGCGGCATCCCATAGGTTTTGGGTTGTCCTGTTTTCATTGTCATTTTTTCTAGGTATTTTTTGATTTCCTCTTTGATTTCTTCAGTGATCTCTTGGTTATTAAGTAGTGTATTGTTTAGCCTCCATGTGTTTGTATTTCTTACAGTTTTTTTTCCTGTAATTGATACCTAGTCTCATAGCGTTGTGGTCGGAAAAGATACTTGATACGATTTCAATTTTCTTAAACTTACCAAGGCTTGATTTTTGACCCAAGATATGATCTATCCTGGAGAATGTTCCATGAGCACTTGAGAAGAATGTGTATTCTGCTGTTTTTGGATGGAATGTCCTATAAATATCAATTAAGTCCATCTTGTTTAATGTATCGTTTAAAGCTTGTGTTTCCTTATTTATTTTCATTTTGCTTGATTGATCTGTCCATTGGTGAAAGTGGGGTGTTAAAGTCCCCTACTATGATTGTGCTACTGTTGATTTCCCCTTTTATGGCTGTTAGTATTTGTCTTATGTATTGAGGTGCTATTGTTGGGTGCATAAATATTTACAATTGTTATATCTTCTTCTTGGATTGATCCCCTGATCATTATGTAGTGTCCTTCTTTGTCTCTTGTAATAGCCTTTATTTTAAAGTCTATTTTGTCTGATATGAGCATTGCTACTCCAGCTTTCTTTTCATTTCCATTTGCATGGAATATCTTTTTCCATTCCCTTACTTTCAGTCTGTATGTGTCCCTAGGTCTGAAGTGGGTTTCTTGTAGACAGCATATATACGGATCTTCTTTTTGTATCCATTCAGCCAGTCTATGTCTTTTGGTTGGAGCATTTAATGCATTTATATTTAAGGTAATTATCGATATGTATTTCCTATTCCCATTTTCTTAATTGTTTTGGGTTTGTTATTGTAGGTCTTTTCCTTCTCTTGTGTTTCCTGCCTAGAGAAGTTCCTTTAGCATTTTTTGAAAGCTGGTTTGGTGGTGCTGAATTATCTTAGCTTTTGCTTCTCTGTAAAGGTTTTAATTTCTCCATCGAATCTGAATGAGATCCTTGCTGGGTAGAGTAATCTTGGTTGTAGGTTTTTCCCCTTTGTCACTTTAAATATGTCTTGCCATTCCTTCTGGCTTGAAGAGTTTCTGCTGAAAAGAAAGATCAGCTGTTAACCTTATGGGGATTCCCTTGTATGTTACTTGTTGCTTTTCCCTTGCTGCTTTCAATATTTTTTCATTGTATTTAATTTTTGATAGTTTGATTAATATGTGTCTTGGTGTGTTTCTCCTTGGATTTATCCTGTATGGGACTCTCTGTGCTTCCTGGACTTGAGTGACTATATCCTTTCCCATATTAGGGAAGTTTTCACCTATAATCTCTTCAAATATCTTCTCAGTCCCTTTCTTTTTCTCTTTCTCTTCTGGGACCCCTATAATTCGAATGTTGGTGCATTTAATGTTGTCCCAGAGGTCTCTGAGACTGTCCTCAGTTCTTTTCATTCTTTTTTCTTTATTCTGCTCTGAGGTAGTTATTTCCATTATTTTATCTTCCAGGTCACTTATCCGTTCTTCTGACTCAGTTATTCTCCTATTGATACCTTCTAGAGAATTTTTAATTTCATTTATTGTGTTGTTTATCATTGTTTGCTTGCTCTTTAGTTCTTTTAGGTCCTTGTTAAACGTTTCTTTTATTTTCTCCATTGTATTTCCAAGATTTTGGATCATCTTTACTATCATTACCCTGAATTCTTTTTCATGTAGACTGCCTATTTCCTCTTCATTTGCTTGCTCTGGTGGGTTTTTACCTTGCTCCTTCATCTGCTGTGTGTTTCTCTGTCTTCTAATTTTTCTTAACTTACTGTGTTTGGGGTCTCCTTTTCAAGGCTGCAGGTTCGTGGTTCCCATTGTTTTTGGTGTCTGCCCCCAGTGGCTAAGGTTGGTTCAGTGGGTTGTGTAGGCTTCCTGGTGGAGGGGACTAGTGCCTGTGTTCTGGTGGATGAGGCTGGATCTTGTCTTTGTGGTGGGCAGGACCATGTCCGGTAGTGTGTTTTGGGGTGTCTGTGGCCTTATTATGATTTTAGGCAGCCTCTCTGCTAATGGGTGGGGTTGTGTTCCTGTCTTGATAATTGTTTGGCATTGGGTGTCCAGCATTGGACCTTGCTGGTCATTGAGTGGAGCTGGGTCTTAGTGTTGAGATGGAGATCTCTGGGAGAGCTTTCGCCGTTTGATATTACATGGAGCTGGGAGGTCTCTGGTGGACAAATGTCCTGAACTTGGCTTTCCCACGTCAGAGGCTCAGGCCTGACTCCCGGCTGGAGAACCAAGAACCTGTGAGCTACATGGAGACAGAGTTCAAAGCTATGGCAGCTTGATGCTGAGATGCTGAGTATGGTTCCCAGAGAGGTGGCCTGGTGGTGCCACTCTCACTGCTTGGGGTGAAACTCTGCCTCTTTAACTGCTCCCTTATATAATGGGCATAAGGAGATATCGAAGGTGGTGGCTGAGCCAGGTTAGATTGGCACAGCGGGAAGCACACGAGTGAACCATTTGTTTTTAATGAACTCTTTTTGAATAATGTAAAGCCCTGTGTGGTGGGGAGACAGTTTCTGTGCACTCATCCTTTCTCTCGTTTTGATAGCTATATTTGTTAAATGTATAACCTTGAACAGATCATACAATCAATCTACTCTCCTTGTTCCATACATAAATTGGACATAATAACAACATTTTCACTGGTGGCAACTAGCTCAAAGGAGTTCAATTCTTCTTACAAACATAAATCTTCACTACATCTCTTTGCAGCAAGGAGAAGGCAGGTGTTAATTTTCATGAGGCTGCATAAGGAGACTGTGATACATGAATTCCTTCTGAAGTAAAAAAAGTAGCCTAGGTAAACTAAGAACCATTTCACAGGCATAAAGCCCACGTCCACATGGTGTACATAATGAGGCATAGCATTCCCTGCAAGCTAAAGTTCCCTTAGCACACCACTAAGAGCAACATAAATAAAGCAGAGAGGCAGGGCAGAGTCACTGAAGAAAAAGTGATAACCTTCCTGTAATCAAAGGGCAGCTATGTATGGTGGGGAGGAAACTCCGTGTTTTTTAACATCAGTGTTAAAGGTCAAATCAATCTGCTTCTGGGGGAAATGGTAATTTTCCCTCCCACAGCTGGAATTTCATTTCCATCTTCCCTTAATGAAGTCTGCAACCTAAAATGCCACACCGGTGAAAAGAGAGATGCAATATTGGCTTATCATTTGCAACATCCATCACATTTCATCAGTGTAGAAATATACACAATGTACAAACCCAACCATCAGGATTGCCAAAAGAACCTCCTGTTTCATTGTGCTGCCACCCCACTTTGCTCTTTGTCTGCCCAATCCCAGTGTACTATTTTTGCCAGTGCTTTATTTGGGATATCATTTACTCTTTGTCGAGCAGCTAATAAGTCTTTAGAATGTGCTCCCCTGGCAGAGAAGAGATGAGTAAAACATAATCCCTGACCTCAAGGTGGTGAATGATGAAAAAAATCTGAGTGGCAATCTACAACACAACCTTTGAAAGCAGTTAAGAATGAGCATTAAAGTGAAAAGTAGCTAGAAAGGGGTCAGGTGGCCACCATGCTTACTTTGGGATAAGTTATAAGAAAAAGAAATGGATTAAGACATGAAAAACTGTCAGCAGGGAAAAGAATTAGGCAGACAGGCAGAATGAAGCAGAAACATCAGGAGAGGATGCATCAAGGGAGGAACAGAGTGTTGGAGGGAAGAGGAGAGAGAGATAGAAAGACAGAGAGAGAGAGAGTGACAGAGCAAGACAGAGAGAAAGAGAAAGAGAGACACACATGCAGAGAGAAAGAGATAGGAGAAAAAGAGAAAAGTGTAAAGTTGGAGAGGAGGAGGCATGCATAATGCAGTATAATAAATAGTCTGTCAGAATGCAAGCATCTGAAGGGTAGAGACCATCTTTGAAGCCACCTACAATACTTAAAATAGTGTGCTATGTATTGAAACCATAGTAGGCACTAAATTTACATTTGCTAAAATAAAAAAAAAATCTGCCACATTAGGAGATCTTTTGGCTCTTTTGCCAAAATCATCAGAGGGATACATTTTGATTTCTTACAAAATTACCCTTGTCTGCCTTTTTCCTTCAGGCCCTATCACCATTGAGCAAATGGAATTCATTTTCTTTGAGAAGTGCAGCAAGCTGTAAACATACATATTATAAAAGTTAAAATAATATAGACTTCAAAATAATAGATATTAGATATTACAGTTAAATTTTAAAGAAAATACAATATAGTAACTGTATGTGAGACAACCAGAAGCCAAATGAACTTAGACAAAAAATGATGTACAGTGGGGTAGATTATTGGGACATTAATTCTTATGTGTGAGTGTGTGTTTGATTTTGTAATTCTCACCTCTCTGTTTCAAGGAGATAGATGTTAGTATCCTATTACTTTAGGACTAATGAAAGTGTAAGGAGATTGCTACCACCACCTCAATGTCTTCCTGAGGAAGATGAGCAATAATGCAATGTCTCTGAGGAGTAAGGCAAGCTCTTGGTGAAGAAAAGGACAGAGCAGAGGCAGAAGAGCTTCTTCAAGACCAGAGAATAGAAGGGCCCTGCAAGAAACAGCAGTGCTTGCACTTCTCCTTGGCAGAGCCAAGGCAGGTTGAAAATCTTGGGGGCATGGGGGGGTTCTGGTTGTATGGTACATTCCCAGCAGGTAAACTATATAAGCACAGCTTCCAGCTGTGACAAAGATCCTTCTGCCCAAATGTGGCACAAAAACCACAGGAACATTTTCCTTCAGGAACGATGAAGTCTTTGAAAATGAAGTCATATGTGGACCAAAAACCAGAGTTATCTCCCTAAAAGTTATACTTTGAATAAGACCCCTAGAATCATTTCACGCCCTGAAGGGAAGAATCCCAATTAATGACAGAAAATCAATTTCTCATTAGCCTTAGGAAATGGAGGGGTTTGGTGTCAGATTTGATTTGATATTAGAAAACTGAAGACAACCTGCTTATGAATCTTTAATAGCTGTCCATGTGATTCTTCAACCTGTTAACATTTAAGAACCATTGCTTTAGGGAGAATATTCTCCCTAAGCTACAAACAGGAGGCAAACACCAAAACTGGCAATCTCTTATAGGAAAATTTCTAAAGAAAAGAAGTAAAAACAAGGAGTTCTTTTGCCTACCCTATATATGCAATGGAAGGAAGATTGAGCCAGATTGTTATTATACATGTATGATCGAGAGTAAGGGAATCTCGTAATTGCATAAAGATTTGGGGGTAAGGGTGGAACTCTGAAGCTGAGCTATATGCAGTGTTTAGATGCAGGCATAAGCTTGTCAGACAGTGTGATGGGCTCTGGTCTGACAGGTGTGTACTTACATGAGTATTCAAAGACTTAGGTGGAGACTTATGCTAAAGGAAGGAAGGAGTAGGCAGAATGCTTAGACTAATAACAAAGCATTGTTGTAAAAGGGAGGAGTGATTCTGAGTACAACTTGGTATCTGTAATCTGAAGTTGCCTTCCACCGGAATTCCAACGAACTTATTTACGTTTTATTTTAAGGAGAAAAGAAGTAAACACTAATAAAACAATTTGTTTATATTTCTTTAAAGGTGTTATGACACAGGGAATCTTTACTTGGGAAACAAGGTGGCAGAGAGAACCTTGCCCTCCTGCTAAAACAACTGGAAAACTGTGTAAAATATAAAACTGTACAAAATAGAAAACAACTCTTTTCAGACACTGTGCAATAGGCTACACTTTGACTCTTGAGAAGAGGTAAACAAATGATGGATGCCTTAGGACAGACTAGCACAGGGAAGATAAATCCAAGGAGAACACAGTGATTTTGCTGAGTTGATGTGACGGAGATCAGAGTTGAAGGGACGGGGTGGTTGGATTTTGCAGGGCAGAGTACCAGAGAAGAGGTAATTATTCTGAGAAAGATCTGTAGAAATTGCACAAAGGTTCCTTGAGGCTTTGACTGAATATTAGCTAAGCTTAAAAATATGGGTCTTCATAGGACTGGGCTAAGAACAACCCCTAGAAAAAGAAGAGCTACTAAGAGCTGTAATGTGAACAAGTCCCAGATACCACACAGCCTTGGGACATACTTGATTTCTGACCAACCAGAGGGGACACTCCTCATTGGAGCATTCAGTGGAGATCCCAGGAGGCTCCTGCTTTAGTAGCAGAGTTAAACAAATAAAAGACACTCTAAGCCTAAACTAATAAACAAGTCTTAAGGTTAAAATAAAGCTTAAAACAATCAAGTTGACTTGTAATTTTTTTTTTTTTACAAACTGGATTATTCTGTTTCTAGGGTACAATCTACCCCATTTACCTGCATATCTTTGTTTCTATTGTTTCCTTGGCCTCACCCCCACCCTGTCCTCTGCCTGTTAATCTCCAATTCATTCTTTTTTTTTATTTTTATTTTTTTTATTTTTTTAATTTTTAACTTCTTTATTGGAGTATAATTGCTTTACAATGGTGTGTTAGTTTCTGCTTTATAACAAAGTGAATCAGCTATACATATACATATGTCCCCATATCTCTTCCCTCTTGTATCTCCCTCCCTCCCACCCTCCCTATCCCCCACCTCTAGGTGGTCACAAAGCACCGAGCTGATCTCCCTGTGCTATGTGGCTGCTTCCCACTAGCTATCTATTTTATGTTTGGTAGTTTATATATGTCCATGCCACTCTCTCACTTCGTCCCAGCTTACCCTTCCCCTCCCTGTATCCTCAAGTCCATTCTCTAGTAGGTCTGTGTCTTTATTCCCATCTTGCCCCTAGGTTCTTCATGACCTTTTTTTTTTTTTTTTAGATTCCATATATATATGTGTTAGCATACAGTATTTGTTTTTCTCTTTCTGACTTACTTCACTCTGTATGACAGATTCTAGGTCCATCCACCTCACTACAAATAACTCAATTTCGTTTCTTTTTATGGCTGAGTAATATTCCATTGTATATATGTGCCACATCTTCTTTATCCATTCATCTGTTGATGGACACTTAGGTTGCTTCCATGTCCTGGTTATTGTAAACAGAGCTGCAAAGAACATTTTGGTACATGACTCTTTTTGAATTATGGTTTTCTCAGGGTATATGCCCAGGAGTGGGATTACTGGGTCGTATGGTAGTTCTATTTTTAGTTTTTTAAGGAACCTCCATACTGTTCTCCATAGTGGCTGTATCAATTTACATTCCCACAAACAGTGCAAGAGTGTTCCCTTTTCTCCACACCCTCCCCAGCATTTATTGTTTGTAGCTTTTTAATGATGGCCATTCTGACAGGTGTGAGATGATATCTCATTGTAGTTTTGATTTGCATTTCTCTATTGATTAATGATGTTGAGCATTCTTTCATGTGTTTGTTGGCAATCTGTATATCTTCTTTGGAGAAATGTCTATTTAGGTCTTCTGCCCATTTTTGGATTGGGTTGTTTGTTTTTTTGATATTGAGCTGCATGAGCTGCTTGTATATTTTGGAGAGTAATCCTTTGTCAGTTGCTTCATTTGCAAATATTTTCTCCCATTCTGAGGGTTGTCTTTTGGTCTTGTTTATGGTTTCCTTTGTTGTGCAAAAGCTTTTAAGTTTCATTAGGTCCCATTTGTTTATTTTTGTTTTTATTTCCATTTCTCTAGGAGGTGGGTCAAAAAGGATCCTGCTGTGATTTATGTCATAGAGTGTTCTGCCTATGTTTTCCTCTAAGAGTTTGATAGTGTCTGGCCTTATACTTAGGTCTTTAATCCATTTTGAGTTTATTTTTGTGTATGGTGTCAGGGAGTGTTCTAATTTCATTCTTTTATATGTAGCTGTCCAGTTTTCCCAGCACCACTTATTGAAGAGGCTGCCTTTTCTCCATTGATATTCCTGCCTCCTTTATCAAAGATAAGGTGACGATACGTGTGTGGGTTTATCTCTGGGTTTTCTATCCTGTTCCACTGATCTATATTTCTGTTTTTGTGCCAGGACCATACTGTCTTGATTACTGTAGCTTTGTAGTATAGTCTGAAGTCTGGGAGCCCGATTCCTTCAGCTCTGTTTTTCTTTCTCAAGATTGCATTGGCTATTCGGGGTCTTTTGTGTTTCCATACAAATTGTGAAATTTTTTGTTCTAGTTCTGTGTAAAATGCCATTAGTAGTTTGATAGGGATTGCATTGAATCTGTAGATTGCTTTGGGTAGTAGAGTCATTTTCACAATGTTGATTCTTCCAATCCAAGAACATGGTATATCTCTTCATCTGTTTGTATCATCTTTAATTTCTTTCATCAGTGTCTTATAGTTTTCTGCATACAGGTCTTTTGTCTCCTTAGGTAGGTTTATTCCTAGGTATTTTATTCTTTTTGTTGCAGTGGTAAATGGGAGTGTTTCCTTAATTTCCCTTTAGGATTTTTCATCATTACTGTATAGAAATGCAAGAGATTTCTGTGCATTAATTTTGTATCCTGCTACTTTACCAAATTCATTGATTAGCTCTAGTAGTTTTCTGGTAGCATCTTTAGGATTCTCTATGTATAGTATCATGTCATCTGCAAACAGTGACAGCTTTACTTCTTCTTTTCAGATTTAGATCCCTTTTATTTCTTTTTCTTCTCTGATTGCTCTGGCTAAACTTCCAAAACTATGTTGAATAATAGTGGTGAGCGTGAGCAACCTTGTCTTGTTCCTGATCTTAGTGGAAATGGTTTCAGTTTTTCACCATTGAGGATGATGTTGGCTGTGGGTTTGTCATACATGGCCTTTATTATGTTGAGGAAAGTTCCCTCTATGCCTACTTTCTGCAGGGCTTTTATCATAAATGGGTGTTGAATTTTGTCAAAAGCTTTTTCTGCATCTATTGAGATGATCATATGGTTTTTCTCCTTCAATTTGTTAATATGGTGTTAATATGGTGTATTGATTGATTTGTGTATATTGAAGAATCCTTGCATTCCTGGGATTAACCCCACTTGATCATGGTGTATGATCCTTTTAATGTGCTGCTGGATTCTGTTTGTTAGTATTTTGTTGAGGATTTTTGCATCTATGTTCATCAGTGATATCGGCCTGTAG
Organism: Eschrichtius robustus; assembly: GCF_028021215.1. Taxonomy (NCBI): domain Eukaryota; kingdom Metazoa; phylum Chordata; class Mammalia; order Artiodactyla; family Eschrichtiidae; genus Eschrichtius; species Eschrichtius robustus. The sequence continues at coordinate 82,415,770 of NC_090829.1, read as the reverse complement.
TTTTCTTTCTTTGTGACATCTTTCTCTGGTTTTGGTATCAGGGTGATGGTGGCCTCGTAGAATGAGTTTGGGAGTGTTCCTCCCTCTGCTATATTTTGGAAGAGTTTGAGAAGGATAGGTGTTAGCTCCTCTCTAAATGTTTGATAGAATTCGCCTGTGAAGCCCTCTGGTCCTGGGATTTTGTTTGTTGGAAGATTTTTAATCACAGTTTCAATTTCAGTGCTTGTAATTGGTCTGTTCATATTTTCTATTTCTTCTTGTTTCAGTCTCGGAAGGTCGTATCCTTCTAAGAATTTGTCCATTTCTTCCAGGTTACCCATTTTATTGGCATATAGTTGCTTGTAGTGACTTGTAATTTTAACTGCCTTCCTAAACAAATGCCAACACTTCTTTAAAAGAAGACAACAGAATTCAGAAACTCAGCAAGTCAAGTCTCATCCTTATCTGGTAGGCATTCAAAAATCAGTAGGATGAGAGAAGCAGGAAAATGTATGCATAACCAGGAGAAAATCAGTCAATGGAGACAGAGTCAGAAAAAAAAAAAAATAGAGATGTTGGAATTAGTAGGCAAGAACTTTAGAAGAGCTGCTATAAATATGTTTGATGAGTTGAAGGAAAACATGAGCATAATTAGGAGAGAAATGGAAGTTTCATGAAAAAATAAATTTCCAAAGTTAAAAAATACAATATCTGAAATTAAAAATTCACTGAATGGGCTTAAAATAAAATTAGACACAGCAGAAGAAAAGAAAAAAATAGTCAGTGAACTTGAAGACCTAGCAAGAAAATATCCAAACTGAATCACAAAGAGAAAAGAGACTGAAGGAAAAATGAGAAGAATAGCTCCCCACAGTTTGTGAGATGCAGCTAGGGCAGTGCTTAAAAGAATATTGATAAATGTAAATGCTTATATAATAAAGAAGAAAAGTTTAAAGGGAAAACTGGGGAAATACTTCCTCTTCAGCCCAGGACTTGGACCTGTTCAGTTTATCGAGGACTCCAGAGACTTTCCCATTTTACCTTGATGTCTTGAAGCCTACAGAACTTCTATGTTAGTGTCCAGAAATGGTGGAAATTCCTGGAGTGGGGCAGGTGAATTTTTCCCTATCAGAGGCAGGGCAGAGAAATCTTCACTAGCTTCATAGGTCAAGAGGGCTCAGTAGAAAATGGCTCAGCAGAAGAAGGACTTGGACAGAGGAGGAAAACACAGAAACCTCATTGTAGCTGATACAACTTATTCATAAGTAAATGTAAGAGAAAAAACACCCAAGGTATCTACCAGATATAACTGGGGCTTCAGTGGGGTGGGGTTAGAGATGGGGAATATCTTGCAGGAAGTTTAAGGTCAGTAAAACATATTTGATGGCAAATTTTCCCTAAGTGAGTAAAATATAGCCTTGGGTACAGAGAAAGTCTACATAGTGGTCTTTTTAAAGTCTGATTTAGTAAGACAGTGTATTAGTTATCTATTGCTGCATAAAAGTTACTCCCAAACTTAGTAAAGCTTAAAATTACATTTATGTTCTCGCAGTTTCTGTAGCTCAGGAATCTAGGCACAGTTCAGCTTGTTTTTTCCTTCAGGGTCTCCCATGGTTACAGTCCGGGTGTAGGCTGTGCTCTAGTATCTAAGTCTCAACTGGAGAAGAACCCACTCTGAGATCACTCCTATTATGATTGACAGGATTTCATTCATCATGAGTGTTGGACAGAGGCTCTCAGTTCCTAGAAGGCTTGTGGCTGGAGGCTGCCCATAGCCCCTTGCCATGTGCACCTCTCCAACATGGCAGCTTGCTTCACCAAAGTGCAAATGGAGAAGTCCAAGGGGAGAGAGTCCAGCAAGATGGAGGTCACAGTCTTTTGTAATTTAATCATGAAAGTAGCATCCTGTCAGTTTTGTCAGATTCATTCCATTAGAGGCAAATCACAAGGCCCAGCCCACATCAAAGGAGAGGCTATAAATACCAGGAGGTGGGGATCTTTGGGTGTCTTCCACAGACAGGAAAGCAAGTAGGAGTGGGGGAAGTATTTACCTATGCTGCTGTGGCATGATGTTCCTTTTGGAGAGTGACGTCCTAAATAAAATTCAACATTTGGGGCTTCCCTGGTGGCGCAGTGGTTAAGAATCCGCCTGCCAATGCAGGGACATGGGTTCGAGGCCTGGTCCAGGAAGATCCCACATGCCACGGAGCAACTAAGCCTGTGCACCACAACTACTGAGCCTGCACTCTAAAGCCTGCAAGCCACAGCTACTGAGCCCACGTGCCACAACACTACTGAAGCCCGCTCATCTAGAGCCTGTGCTCCACAACAAGAGAAGCCACGGCAATGAGAAGCCCGTGCACCACAACGAAGAGTAGCCCCCACTCGCCTCAACTAGAGAAAGCCCACGTGCAGCAACGAAGACCCAACACAGCCAAAAATAAATAAATAAAATAAATTAATTTAAAAAAAAATTCAACACTTGGAGTGGATCAAGTCCCTCAGGTGCTCAGAAAACCGACAGGCTCAGATGCCTGGAGTCACCACAGTGAGGCAGGAGATGAGGGAAAATTGTAAGAAGTAGCTAGTAAGGGAAAAGAGGGAATGGTAATGCTAAAGCATATAAGAACTTTTACTTGCTTTTAAAGTGATATTTCCTTTTTATGGCTGAGTAATATTCCATTGTATATATATGCCACATCTTCTTTATCCATTCATCTGTCGATGGACACTTAGGTTGCTTCCATGTCCTGGCTATTGTAAATAGAGATGCAATGAACATTGTGGTACACGACTCTTTTTGAATTATGGTTTTCTAGATAGCTAGTGAGAAGCAGCTGCATAGCACAGGGAGATCAGCTCTGTGCTTTGTGTCCACCTAGAGGGGTGGGATAGGGAGGGGATATGGGGATATATGTATACATATAGCTGATTCACTTTGTTATAAAGCAGAAACTAACACACCATTGTAAAGCAATTATACTCCAATAAAGATGTTAAAATAAATAAATAAATAAATAAACCAGGCCAAAAAAATAAATAAATAAAATAAAATGATATTTCCCTTACAATAACAATTTTGTAGACAACATTTTAAATGATATTTTAACATAAGATGTTTTGTGTGAGTATGTGAGTGGATTTTTCTAATCCCCAAGCCATCACTGAGTTCCTGAAGAGAGAAGTTTAAGAAGTCCAGTAAGTATGATTTGTTGCAGTGTTATTTAAACTTCAACCATTCAAGCACCTCCTTTGTGACTTTTTCCAGGGCTGTATTATTATGAATATATTTTTTTAAGTTTAATATGCATTTTTACTCTAATAAAAATATTTAAGACTATTTTCATAATCACTGCTATACCGAGAAATCCATTATTACTAGTCATAAATATTTTTCTTGTATATATTAAAATTAATGTAAGTCTAGTAAATATTGTAAATGTTTTTCTATGTACTACTTATAATCAATTCGTCTCCAGCAAAGGCAGACTGTGTTTAGAGAAACGCATGTCATGGAAGGAACATGTGCTTTGGGTTTGAATAGTCACTTTGTCATTTTCTATTTATTAAAATATAGGTAAGTAAGTACTGGGCTTATTTGAACCTTATACTCCCTTTCTATGAAGCTAGGATGATAGTATTTAACTTTAAGTACTCTTGTTTGGTTTTAATGAGATAATAGTTGTGAAAAGGATCACATTTAGTATCCAATAACAACTGTAAAAATAGTAAGATTGGCAATAACTAATATTTATTGTACAATTACTAAGGCCAGGCACTGTACTAAAGCATGTGAATATGTTTTCAATAAAAGTTAATGTTTTGTCAAAAGCTATCATATCAAGTAATTCAACAGTCCCATCAAGTATTGATTATCACAGCTCCCAAGTTTTTAAAGGAATGAAAAATGTTTTAGGGTGTGCTGTTAGATTAGAACATTTACAGTGAATCCAATATTAGAGCTGGAAAAAAGTAATATGATAAAATGGAATTAGGTCTACATTATAGATAAAATTTATGACATTTAAATGTCTCCCTTTGAAATGTGTTATAATATATAGATTATATCTAATTAGCCCTCAGTTTCTAAATGGGCACGTAAAGCTCTTGCAGTTGATTATGCCGCATTTAAAGGGCAAACACATTCACATATGTGGGGTTTCCTACAGCTTTCAGGTACAAGAACAGAAAGTATGTCAGAAGTGTGCCTTGTGGGTGGTAATGTTTAGAAACCAGAGACAACTAGGCAAATAAGACATGTTCTTTATGTGTCTTGATTCCACTATCCCAAATTTGCAATGCTCTTGTCAAAATGTTTCTAAAATATCTATTCCAGTATTGAGTTCTATCTTCCAATGAACTCTGATCTTACTCGAGTCTCACTTCCTCTACCTAGTGTTTTCTGTCTACTCAAATTTTCTCACTTAAGGTGTTTACATGGAGCAGACTTTCCTGAAGGGTTGAGGTGACAGGTGTTTGCTTCAATCTGCTGCTTAGCTGCCTGAAAACTCCTTGCTTCACTATTTTCTGGGGCTCCTTCCTTTAGCCTCCCAGAGAGGACACTCCCTTGTACATTATTATGCAGAGTAACTTAGCTCTCCACCACCTACCCAGCTCAGAGCCTGCCATTGCAGGGGACAGCGCCAAGCTACAGATTCTTCCAGGGCCTCCCAAAGTACACAAATGAACTGGAAGAAGCTTTGAATTTCTTTACTTTCTATCATCCCAACCAATCTCCATGAGAGGAAAGAAACAGTACATAGAGATGATTTTATCCAATTTCGTTTAGAAAGCAGAAGCATCTATAGTCATTTTGGGTGTTAAGTAATAACTTTTCCTCTCTTTGTTGTAGTTGGATAATTCCAGGTACAAACAAGGAGTGCTCAATGCTCCTACTCTCATTTCAACTGTTTCTGCTTCCAAGGAAGGAGTTCCTGACTCTACCTTCCAGCATGCTTCACAGTGGTTATGCACACATAGAAACAGAATGAACTAGACCTTTGGGATAATCAAATCCAGTTTGATTTAAACAGCTATTCAAGGAGATGAATAGTCAACAGCTGAAATCAACATATCACACCACTCCATATTCTCAGTGTATCATTTAAGTATCTAGGATGAAAGGTTAAAAGTAACAACTTGAATATGTCTTAGCAAAGATAGTTATTAGTACTCTGAGACCAACAATTGTCCCCAAGAATTTTAATCGGTGAAGATGCTAGTAGCATTTGAAAGATTCTAACCCTAACTGTATCTGGTCCTCTCTTTACCTGGTACATTATTTCCTCTCAGCCACATTCATCACTAATTTATACTCTAACATTTCAACACATGGGAGAAAACAGGAGGCTACAGGCTTCTAGAATCCTGAGCAAGCTTTTTCTCCTTGACAATAGCTATGATCCACACTTCAATCTCTACTGCAGCTGTCACTAGAAAGCCAAACTTTCAGCAGAAAAGCCACAAATACCAGACTAACGATTGTTAACAAAACGCTCACTTTCTCTAAAAATATCAGAGGATTGAAGGGTGACCCCATATGGGCTGGGGTGGATGTGATAAAATGCAAATGCACAGCTTCCAGTGGGAGAGAGAATGATACAGTACTAGGTCAGAAGTGTGGCATGAATGAGGATATTTTTTAATACTAATGTAACTGGGGGAGGACTGTTTACAGATGGGAGGGGCAGCCGGTAGAGAGAGGTTGGTGGGAGCTGGGAGTGAAAACTGAGCAAGCATATGGAGTTGTAAGGAAACAAATGTTCCAAGGAGGCAGAAGATGTGGAGGCAGGACTCAGACTGCAGAATCTCAGTAACGATGCATTGGGCCTGAAAAGAGGGAGGCAAGCTCAGGAACTAACCTTGGATAAAGTTGGGATGCTGAAGGCTCTGGGAAGTGTAGTTTCCACTAGAAGGCCAGAGAGGAAAGAGCCTTGCCAGTCCAACAAAGAGAGACAAGGTTTTCCTAGGTTTGGGACTAAAGTAAGTAAATACAGAAATGGGAGAGGGTAGAGCAGCATCTCTTTTAGATTTTGAGGAAAGTCTTTCAGGCATCCAGGAACATCTGAATCTTCTTGTACTCAAAACATCTTTAGAGATAAAGCAAACAGAGCAAAATATTAGCACTAGGTGAATCTGGGTAAAGGGTGATCTTCGGTGGCCCTTTGGTGTTCTTTGACTCTTCTTATGTTTGCATGAAGGCACCTGATTGATGTGTGGAGTCGCTCTTCAGTTTTGCTCAACACTGGGACTTCATCTATAACAAATGTTAGCTTTCTTCCTCCAATGTCTCAGTTCAAGGAGCAAGCAAAGTCTGATGGGACAGGCGAGTTTCTCACGTAAGACAAGCTACTCCAATAGGCACTCCCTGCTCTCAACGTCTTCTCTGCCAATTTAATTGACATCACATTCTTATCTTCCCCCTCGGTCCTAAGATTCTCCCCAACCCCCAAGCTTAGTGTAGTTAGATGATGTGATGTAATGCACAGCAAACTCTTACTACAATGTGACTGACTACTGAATTACACATGACGATTGAATTGGTTCAGTGAGTTTACTAGCAACAAATCATGAAATTTATAAGTCACTTTGCTCAAGTACTGTTTCATTTCCCTAGATCCTGTATTTATGCTGAATCTGCAGCAATCCTCAAGCTAGGCTCTGCCAAGCCCTAAACAAGTGATCGTAAGAGCTCCAATTATTCTTTGTCAGCCCCTCTTCTGTCCTCATTTTCAGCTTTCAATGTACAATACCCATTACCACCTTAACTTCAAGTCTATTAATATTTAGCGCATAGGATTTAATGTTGAGATGTCTGCCCATATCTTAACACTGTATTTTCTTACCACACCACTCCCATTTCAAAATATGTTACTGGTTTTTAATACATACACAATTATTAACACCTAAGTAAGGTCCTGTTTAAATCCAGGCCCCTTTTCTAGAAGAGACTGATTCACATATTATGATTAAGCAGTCTTTATGCTTTTAACCAAACCCACTTCGTAAATAGTCTAGACTTTGAGGTTTCTACACAATGTAGTAAAACAATCTGTGTACACTGACATGGCGTGTCAGGTGCTGTCTGGCAAAGGGCACTATGCATAAGAACAACAGAAATGGCAGGAAAAGTCCACAAGTCTCAGTCACACTGTCTCTGTAGTAGCAACCCTGGGTCCCTTTGAAGTTGACTACTTCAGCAGAACACTACTGGAAGTCTTCTTTTGGGGACTTCCCAGGGATTCCCAGTTCAATACATATGCCTGTACACAGCCCCTACATCACAGGAGAGCAATGTAACAGAGGCACACTTGCTCTCAACCACATCAGACTCCGATTCCTCTTTGATTGCAAACTTCTAGGCAACCAGAAGTCTCCAACAAAGCCTAACTTCCACCTCAGACGCAACATCTTTCATTACACTCCAGGGTGAATAAGCCTTTCAGCTGCCTCCTTGTTGTCTGGCTTAGATTTTAACCTTCCTTTCAATCATATGTGTTTCTCTCACTCTAAAATAGAAGAGAGTAGATGGAGGACACTAGGTTTTTATGGCTCTTAAAGATGATCTACAGAGAGACCCTGTGGCGCTAGCCCCTCACGATTTTATTTCAGACCACGTCACCAGAAAGGCAAGTAGGAAGGGATGCTATTGTTAGCACTTCAAATCAACATGCAGTATCACCTTTTGTTTTGACCTGTTCAACCTTTTCTTTCAAGAAATTATCCTTTGATTCTCAAACTCCCTTGCCCTTGTCTGAGAACTAAGAGAGATTCCCGCCCCCCTTCCTTTTTAGTGCATAAATTGCTTCAGTCATTTTCAAGTTATGAAGTATGGGGGAAATTTTCATGCAGAGAAAATAGTTATGATTTTTTTATGGATAATTCAAATATAGTTGAACCTTAGAACTTTAAGATGAAGCATGAAATTGTTATGAGTTTGGGGGAAAAAAACTGAGCAATCAAAAACCAGTCTTCATATATGCACAATAAAATTGAGTTTTAAATTGTGTACTCATACCTCTGTGTAACATGGCAGGGATATTATTGTTTGTTTTCATATTGTGCTCTATTTTAAAATGTACATAGTTATGCAAATAAAGTTAGGTAACTCAATCAAGGTACAGCTTTCCTTTTATTAAATTTACCACCTTAGTTTCTTAAATCTAAAACATAGGAAAATTAAATGCAAAAAACGTCAAAAGGAAATAATTGAAATGTTGATGTTACCTCTTCAAAAAATTAAACATATTTAAATTTTTCATCAGGACAAGGTTAATTAACATTACAAGTAATTAATCCCATCAGTAAAAGAAAACATTTCCAAATTGTGTGTCTCTATCTGACTCTCCATCATGTTCCATCCCTTCCCCCACCCCCATATCCCTGGTCTTTGAACAATTACTTTTCTGGCCTGGAATGCCCTTTATTCCTCTTGTCTATCTGGCTAACTCGTATTTATCCTTCAAAACTCGGATCTGTTGTCATCTTATCTTATCCCCCTTACCCTTGCTGGCCTGGAAAAGTGGGGTCTATCTTTATATATTCTTATCTTGAATTAATTTTACTGTATTATAATTTTTTTGTTTTTGTCTGACCCTAGATTTGGTTAAAAACTCTTGAAGTTAGGAATTTTGTCTTACACATTTCTTCAATCCCTAGTGCTTGCTATAGTGCACATAAACATTCACAATATATATATTTGATGATATTTATCTTGACATTTTCCCACTAATTAGTGATTTGATAGATTTGTGAACCTTTTTTTTTTTTGTGAATATGTTAATCTGAAATAACAAAAGCCAGCTAAAATTATTTCTTTTTCAAAAGACCTTTAAAAGGAAGGAAGCTATGGTGAACACTTTAGGCACATTTGCTTATCCTGGTCCTTTTAAATCCTCTCAGAACAAAACTAGAAGGTATTAGGTGAACTGTATGAAATTGCCATTGGTCAAAAAGAGTCAAATATTCATAATTTTATAAGATTCAACCTAAGAGATACTTACTCTATACAGTGCCTCAGTCATCACCATGAACTTAACCTGGTAAGGATGGGGTTGTGCTTCAATATCCAGGCCCTTTAGCTGACCCCTATTCCTGTTTACTAGAGAGCAGGATTGCTATGCTGTGGATAACTAGTGCCATGTGTTCCTCACTGTTGTGCATCATTTGGGAATAAAGCCTCAGAGGAGTAGGAATGGGCTAAGTAGGGGTGTACATCAGAGGAAGACGTTATCCAATCCTGGCCTTGTATGCTTACTGTCAGAGTTAACGTCTTCAATCAGTGAGATTCCTCATCAAATATGTTCTGAGATATGCAGACTAGGCTTCAAAACATGTAATATGTGGTACCTTTTATCTCACAGGAGGAGATCCCCACATGGCCATTTGCCCACCCCAAAGCAGATTCCCCATCAGCTTTCCTGACTTCCCTTCTCCAAGACTATTTTGCCTGTGCTGCGTTGGGAGAGCCAGAGCCTGTCTGACCTCCATTTGCCTCCCTCATCACTTCTGTTGGCTGGGTCCTATCCTTTCTTGTCTGTTTTAACACAATTTCTTCCAGAAGAGTGAATTAATCCTTCCTGCTTCAGGAAACTAATTACAGATGCATGAATATGCGCTGAATGGTAATATAGCTAGGTGGATTCAAATTCATAGTTGGTTAGAACTATAAACATAAACCACTTTAAAACACTTAAGTTATAGTACCACTAACTCTCTACCAGTAGTGGTGTGACTTATGTTCTCTTAGCATCAAAATTTTTTATCCATAATATAAGAGAAGAAAACAAAAATGGTTGCCCTTCCTACCACCCAGGATAATAGTATTAAATGAGATCATGTATATGAATATGCTTTGTGAGTGGTTTAGCATCATGCAAATATAAAATATTAGTATTATGTGCATTATTATGGGAATCTGTTCTACCCAACATTTTTATCAATAACTTGAACAAAGACATAAAAGCAGAATTATAAGCTTTGCAAATGACAGACATATGGGAGGAATAGGTAATAAAAAGAAGGGAAGAGAGAATCAAAGTTCAAAGAAATCATAACATATTGGAGTGATGACTAAATCTACTAAAATGATATCTAATATGAATAGATGTAACATACACTTTGGTTATAAAAAATAATGTCAGGAGAGACCTGTTAAGACATCAGTTTATATGAACCACAGTTATGTGGCTCAGAGTTGAAGGTAATTTTTAGGTTTATTTAGAGGGATATAGTGTCCAGAACAAGAGATAATATGCTATATGTGTTAGATCATTGCTTATATATGAAGTATTTAATATTAAAATATGAGGAACTGAGCCCCATGTTAGGAAGCTGAAATATGATCTAGGGAAAGCAACCAGAATTTAGAAAGCCTTAAAACTATATCACATGAGAAGCAATTGACAGAGTTAGAGTTGTTTTGCTTGGAAAGTGATGATAAGGGTGTCTACAAATGTTTCAAGGGCTTTTACATAGCAAGGGTCTAAGAATGTCTACTACACAGAGTAACTGGGAGATCTAAAAGAGAAAACATGGCACATGCTAGATTCTCAGTAAGTGACAGTTGAATCTAAATCCATTCTGCATTGCTCTATTGGGAAGAATATGAACCTATGGCTAGGTGGGTCAGTAAAGTTAAAATAAAAGGAATGAGTTTCCTGTGGTTGGAAATAATCAAGAAAACTAACATTTATTGTTACTTAGAATGTATCTGGAAGTTGCTAGAAGTTTTGTATATATCAGTGTTGTCTTATCAGGCAGGTATATAATTAGAATCACATTGTTATAATTATACACCTGCATTCCATCCATACCCATCCCACAGCTAAGAAGAGTTAATATAGAAAAAGCCAGTACATTTTCCAAAAAAAATGAAAGGGAGTTAATGTTATTACTTTTTAACAGTGGAAAATCATAGATACAGAGAGATTATGTAAACTAAGTACTGAATAATACTGTGATAGCCCTTTTCTAAGGTAGTAGTTTTCAAACATTAGTGTGTATCAGAATCACTCAGAGGTCTTGCTAAAATACATATGGCTGTAACTTATGCCCAGAGTTTACAAATCAGTAGACCTTGGATGGGGCCCCAAAATGTACATCTAACAAATTCTCAGGTGATACCGATGAAGAATCACTGCTCAGAGTAAAATTGCCTTGTTCATACTCCTTGCTAAAGAAACAACACAAACAGGCCAAATTTTTTATGCAGGAACTTATCCCACCATCCTCAGTTGATAACTAGAGGTCAGAACCTAATCAATCCATAGGCTGTTCAGTGACCTATAATGTACCTTGGCATGAAAAGACAAGCAGAAAAAATCAAGTATCATCTCTCAAGAATCTAAACATGTGTGTGTTTAAAAGAGAAGCAATTGATATAAGAAACAGAAATAGAAAAACCAACAAGTATAAAGGAAAAAGTGAACAGGTAAGTGGACAGAAGTGTGGCCAAGATGGTGGAGTAAAAAGATCCTGAGCTCACCTCCTTCCATGGTCACACCAAAATGACAACTATTTACAGAGCAACTATATATGAGAATGAACTCAAGACTAGCAGAAAATATATACTTTAAAAGGAGCCTGAGTCAGACCCATTGCTGATCTTGTAGAGCCTCCCAAGGAGGCAGGAGGCAACTGGGACTCCCCTTGGTACATAGGTACTGGTGGCAGACATTTTGGGGAGCTCATTCTACCACAAGGACACTAATGCTTGTGGCAAGTGCCATTTTGGAATCCTCCCTCTAGCATATTAGTGTCAGGGGCTTATCTATCTACCAGCAGTCTGGCACTAGTCCTGAAACCCCTGCACAGCCAGCCATTCAGGAACCAAGCCCTGCCCCCAGCAGGTTGGCACCAGCCCCAGGCCCTCCCCACACCCACTTGGACCCTGCCATGCCCACCAGTGGGCCAGCAGCCACCAAAGGAGGCAGGGTCTGGCAGTCAACCAGTCCAGGGGTCAGCTCCATCTACCATCATGCCCACAGTAGTTGGCCCTACCATAATAGAAAGGCCCACGCAGCCTACTTAAGGGGCACACCTAAAGCATACAGCTCTGGTGACCAGAGAGGAGTGTGCTGCTGGACCCTAAAGGACATCTCCTGTATTAAATCTCTTCTCCAAGATTGGGAAACATAACTGACTGACCTAATACATAGAAATAAACACAGAGAATTAGGCAAAATGAGGAGATAGAGGAATGTGTTCCAAACAAGGAAGGAACAAGACAAAGTCTCAGAAAATGAACTAAACAAAATGGAGATTAGCCATCTACCTGACAAATAGTTCAAGGTAAAGACCATAAAGATTCTCAACAAACTCAGGAGAAGAATGGATAAACAGAGTGAGAATTTTAACAAAGAGTTAGAAAATATAAAGAAGAACCAGACAGAGTCGAAAAATACAATAACTGAAGTAGAAAGTACATTAGAAGGAATCAACAGTAGATTAGATGATACAGAGAAGTGTTTCAGTAAGCTGGAAGATGCAGTAATGGAATTCATCCAAACTGAACAGAAAATTTTTTTCTTTTTTAATGAGGATAGTTTAAGAGCCCCTGAGACAATATCGAGCATATTAGCATTTGCATCATAGGAGTCCCAGAAGGAGAGGAGTGGGAAAAGGGGGCAGAAAACATATTTGATGAAATAATAGCTGAGAATTTCCATACTCTGAAAAAGGAAACAGACATCCAGGTCCAGGAACACAGAGAGTACCAAATAAGATGAACTCGAAAAAGTCCACACCAAGACACATTATAATCAAAACAGCAAAAACTAAAGACAGAGAATCTTAAAAGCAGCAAGAGAAAAGCAACTAGTCACATAAAAGGGAACTCCTATAAGACTATCAGTTGACCTTTCAGCAGAAATTTTGCAAGCCAGAAAGGACTGGCATAATACATTCAAAGAGATGAAAGTAAAACCTACAATCCAAAATACTCTACCCAGCAAGGCTATCATTCAGATTTGAAGGAGAGATAAAGAGTTTTACAGATGAGTAAAAGCTAAGAGTTCAGCACTCCATTGGCTTCAAAAGAAATGTTCAAGGGACTTCTCTAAACAGAAAGAAAAGACCACAACTAGGTATGTCAAAATTAGGAAAGGAAAAATCTCATTGGTAAAGGCAAACATACAGGAAAGGAGGAAAGTTTAAAAGACAAAAGTTGTAAAATCATCTATATCCACAATCAATAGTAAGATATGCACAAAATAAAAAGATGTAAAATATGATGTCAAAACATTAAACATGGGGTGGTGGAATAAAAGCATAGGGTTATTAGAATGTGTTTGAACTTAAGATATCATCAACTTAAAATAGTCATATTTATATGTTATTATATGTGAATCTCATGGTAACCACAAACAAAAAGAGAAAAATATTCAAACATAACATCAAAGACAGTTATCAAATCACAAGGAAAATGAGCAAAAGAATAAGAAAGGAACATAAAGAACTACAAAACAACCAGAAAACAACCAAAAAATGACAATAATGGCAATAAATACACAAGGTAAATAAACTAAATGCTCCAATCAAAAGACCTAGAGTGGCTGAATGGATAAAAAACAAGACCCATACATACATGCTGCCTACAAGAGACTCAATTCTGATCTAAAGACACACAGAGACTGAAAGTAAGGAGATGGAAAAAGGTATTCCATGTAAATGGAAATGAAGAGTAAGCTGGGGTATAATCCTTATATTAGACAAAATTGACTTTAAAAAACAAAGACTGTAATAAGAGACAAAGAAGGACATTACTTAATGATTAAGTGATCAATCCAATAAGAAAATATAACATTTGTAAATATATATGCACTTAACAGAAGAGCACTTAAATACATAAAGCAAATATTCACAGACATAAAAGGAAAAAGCAATAATAGTAGGGAACTTTAACACCCCACTTACATCAATAGTCAGATCATCCAGACAGTAAATCAATAAGGAAATACTGGCTTTAAATGACACATTAGAGAAAATGGACTTAATAAATATATAAAACATTCCATCCAAAAGCAGCAGACTTCACATTCTTTTCAAAGGCACATGGAACAATCGCCAGGATAGATTACATGCTAGGCCACAAAACAAGTCTCAATAAATTTAAGATTGAAATCATATCATGCATTTTTCCAACCACAACGCTATGAGCCTAGAAATCAACCATAAGGAAAAAACTGCAAAAAACACAAAAACATGGAGGCAAAACAATATGCTGCTAAACAGCCAATAGGTCAATGAAGAAATCAAAGAATAAATAAAAAATAGCTGGGGACATATGAAAATGGAAACAATAATCCAAAGTTTATGGGATGCAGCAAAAGCAGTTCTAAGAGAGAAGTTTATAGCCACACAAGCCTATCTCAAGAAAAGCAAAATGTCAAATAGATAATCTAACCTTACACATAAAGGAACTAGAAAAAAAAAGAACAAAGCCTCAAATTAGTAGAAGGAACTAAATTAAAAAGATCAGAGCAGAAACAAACAAGTTAGAGACAAAAAAACAATAGAAAAGATCAATGAAACTAAGAGCTGGTTCTTTGAAAAGATAAATAAACCTTTAGCTAGACTCATCAAGAAAAAAAGGAAGGGGGGGACCTAAATAAATAAAACTATAAGTGAATGAGAAGTTATAATCAACACTGCAGTAGTACAATGGATCATAAAAGATTACTACAAACAATTACACACCAATAAAATGGACAACCTAGAAGAAATGCATAAATTCCTAGAAACATACAATTTCCCAAGACTGAATCAGGAAGAAATAGAAAATATAAACAGGCTGATTATCAGTATTAAAAATGAATCAGTAATCAAAAAACGCCCAATAAACAAATGTCCAGAATGAGATTGCTTCACAGGTGCATTCTACCAAACATTTAAAGGAGAGTTAACACATATACTTCTCAAACTTTTCCAAATAATTGAAGAGGAAGGAATGCTTCCAAACTCATTCTATGAGGCCAGCATCATCCTGATATCAAAACCAGACAAAGACACTGTGAAGCAAGAGGATTACAGGCCAATATCACTGATAAACATAGATTCAAAAATCCTCAACAAAATACTAGCAAACCAAATTCAACAAGACATTAAAAGGATCATATACCAAGATCAAGCAGGATTTAACTCAAGGATGCCAGGATGGTTCAATATCAATCCAGGTGATTCACCACATTAACAAATTGAAGAATAAAAATTATATGATCATTTCAATAGATGCAGAAAAAAGGTTTTGACAAAATTCAATGTCCATTTATGACAAAAACTTCTCAACAAAGTAGGTGTAGAGGGAACATACCTCAACATAATAAAGGCCACATCATACTCAATGGTGAAAAGCTGAAAGCATTTTCTCTAAAATCAGAAACAAGTTAAGAATGCCCACTCTCACCATTTTTGTTCAACAAAGTATTGGAAGTCCTAGTCACAGCAACCAACAAGAAAAAATAATAATAAAAGGAATTCAAATTGGAATTAAAGAAGTAAAACTGTCATTGCTTGCAGATGACATGATACTATATATAGAAAATCCTAAAAATGCCATCAAAACTATTAGAACTAATAAATGGATTCAGTAAAGTTGCAGGATAGAAAATTAATATACATAAATCTATACACTAACATTTCTACACACTAACCACAAACTATAGAAAGAGAATTAAGAAAACAATCCCATTTACAACTGCATCAAAAATAATAAAATGGGTTAAGAATAAATCTAACCAAAGAGATAAAAAACAAGTACTCAGAAAATTATAAGACATCAATGAAAGAAATGGAAGACAACACAAACAAATGAAAGATACATCGTGCTAATGATCTTGAAGAATTAATGTCGTTAAAATGACCATACTATCCAAGGCAATCTACAGATCCAGTGTAATCCCTATCAGCACACCAATGGCATTTTTCACATAACTGGAACAAAAAAATCTAAAATTACTATGGAAACACAAAAGACCCCAAATAGCCAAAACAGTTTTGAGAAAGTAAAACAGAGCTGTGAGGCATCATGGTCCCAGATTTTAAACTATACTACAAAGCTAAAGTAATCAAAACAGTATGGTACTTGCACAAAAATAGACACATAGTTCAATGGAATTGAAGAGAGAGCCCAGAAATAAGCTCACATTTACATGGTCAATTAATCTACAACAAAGAAGGTAAGAATATACAATTTGGAAAAGACAATAAATGTTGGGAAACCTGAACAGCTACATGCAAAGAATCAAACTGGACTACTTTCTCACACCATATATAAAAATATCTCAAAGTTGGTTAAAGACTTAAATGTAAGATTTGAAACCATAAATTTCCTAGAATAAAACACAGCTCTTTGACATTGATCTTAGTAATATTTTTTGGACATATCTTGTCAGGCAAGGGAAGCAAAAGCAAAAATAAACAGATGGGATTACATCAAATAAAAAGCTTTTGCACAGCAAATGAAATATCCAGTAAGAGGTTAATATCCAAAATATACAAAAACTCATACAACTCAACTTAAAAAAAAAAAAAAAGCATTACTAAATGGGCAGAGGACCTGAATAGACATTTTTCCAAAGAGTACATACAGATGGCAAACAGATACATAAAAAGATGCTCAACATCACTAATCATCAAGGCAATGCCAATCAAAACCACAATAAGATACTACCTCATACCTGTAAGAATGGCTATTATCAAAAAAGATAACAAATAACAAATTTCAGCAAGCATGTGGAGAAAAGTGAACCCTTGTGCACTGTTGCTAGAATTGTAGATTGGTGCAGCCACTATGGAAAACAGTATAGAGGTTCCTCAAAATATTAAAAATAGAATTACCGTATGATCCAGCAATTTCACTCTAGGTATTTATCCAAAGTAAATGAAAATACTAATTCAAAAAGATATATATACCCCTATGATTATTGCAGCATTATTTACAATAGCCAAGATTTGGAAGCAATCTTAAGTATCCATTAACAGATGAATCGGTAAAGCAGATGCAGTATATATATATACATATATATATGTGTGTGTGTATATATATATATATATATGTGTGTGTGTGTGTGTGTGTATATATATATATATATATATACACACACATATATAATGGAATATTAGCCATAAAAACAAATGAAACCTTGTCATTTGTGACAGCATGGATGGATCTAGAGGGTATTATGCTAAGTGAAATAAATAACACAGAGAAAGTAAAATACTGCATGATCTCACTTATATGTGGACTCTAAAAAACAAAACAAACAAATCAAAATGAAAACAGACTTATAGATACAGAGAGCAAATGGGTGGTTGCCAGAAAGGAGGGGTGTGGGGGTGGGCAAAATAGGTGAAGGGGATTAGAGATATAAATTTCCAGTTATATAATAATAAGTCATGGGGATATAATACACAGCATAAGGAATGTGGTCAATAATATAGTTATAACTTGGTATGAAGACAGATGGTTACTAGACTTACTACACTGATCATTTCACAATGTAGGCCAATATCTAATAATTATGTAGTACACCTGAAACTAACAATATTGTACATCAACTATATTTCAATAAAATGAAAGGTAAGTGGATAGTCAGAAGAGGATATAGAATACAGAAAAAGCAGGAAGCAGCTGAGTCAGGTTAATGGTGAAGCACTAGATTAAAGATTCTTTAACATCTTTTGCTAAAATTCCTGGAGCCTCTGGGATCTGGTTCCCATATCCACTAGGGTGTCTTTGCTAAAGTTTGTCTTCTTTCTGTTTTCTAATTATTTGACTTTTTCTATGTTCTTTTTACATACCTACTTACAATACACCTCACACTTTTTGTGGGTACAGAATTGAAAACACATACTCTGGCATTTCCTGCTTCCAGTGTTGCTGTTGAGAAGTCCACTGCCACGTTGATTCCCTATCACTTGCTTGAATCTTAATTCTTTACCCTCTAGAAGAGAGTCTTCTTTTTTCCTAGTGTACTAATATTTCATGATAATGTGTCTTAGTATGGGTCTTTTAAAAATTGTTGCCTGGGTACTCAGTGACTTTCTCATTTTGGAAGGTTGTGTCCTCTGTTACAACTTTTGTTTGTTGCATTCTTTCTTTAATAGTTTTTGTTCTCTGTTTTCTAATTCTTATTTCAGGAATTCCTCTTTATCAGATGTGTGACCTGCTGGATTGAACCCCTATTTTTCTCCTATTGTGTTCCATTTTCTATGTATGTCTTGTTATTCTATTCCTGGAAAGATTTTTCATAATTTTATCTTTCAAGTTTTCTACAAAAAGCTAGAAAAAAAACATATATATATATCACTTCTACTATCATAGTTTAAAACTCCCTCTGTTCTTTTTCCTTCCCTCCTTCTCTCCTTCCTTCCCTCCTTCCTCCCTTTCCTTCTTTATTTCTTAAGAACCTCTTATTTCTGCTTTGTAACTACAATATTTCTCTTAAAATCTTGATTATATCCATCACAGATATAAAAAAATAATGTTTTCTTCTCATTTCTCCATCATCTCTCTGGCAGAGGCAGGGGTGGTGGCAATAACTGCAATAGTTTTGGGTCTCTGAATCACAGCTGGATGGGCAACTTTTGAAACCAAAAGTCCAGTGATGGCACACTTTCTCTCTCCAGCATGTCTATAAACTTGTCAGCACCTAGTTCCCTTTATTAGATATTTCTGCTTGTCATACCTTGGATATTTTCTGTTTCCTACGTTGGGCCCTAGTTGATACACTAAATATAGACTGAAGCTAAAAAAGAAGATGAAGATACAATTGTGTTTAGGAGTGAGTAATGAAGGTGGAGAGATAGAGAGAGATGACCCTGAACTATGGACAGAGAGCTGGTGGTTTTTCCTGTTTGTAAGAATATATGGTTTAAATTTAAAAGCAAAAAAAGAGAAGTAAATCTTTTAAAAACCTTGAATTTGCTTTCTGTAGAAATAACAAGTAATAGAAAGGAATTGAATACTTATGTTTATGCTCAGAAGGCTGGACATAACAATAAATTAAGAAACTGAGCACTTCCTAGTGACTGTCATACATTTCTAGGGATAGATATTTTCCTATGTATATCTCCTTTGGTTGTTTCTAATCATTATACATTTTAGGTAAAATGTAGTGTCCTCCTTTGTTTTTAAACTCATTCTTTTGAATAATATTATTCAAGTGAGATGGGAGACAATGAAAAAAAAGGACCAACACAAAATATATAAGTAGGTAATGACAAATACTTTGAGGAAATGTAAGCCAGGTAAAAAGATGGAGCATGATTTTGAGTGTTATATTTTAAAAGGCTGGTCATGGAAGTCCTCTCTTGAAGAGGTGGTATTTTAAGCAGGGACCGAACGATGTAAGGGAACAACAAATGAAAATATTTGGAAGAAGAGCATTCCAGGCAGAAAGAACAGGAAATGCAAAAAGTCTTAGATAAATGCCTTTAGTTAAGTTGAGAAACATCAAGAAGGCCAGGGTGGATGGAGTCTGGTCAGAAGGGGAGGAGTCCTTCAGGGAAACAAACAAGTAGGACTTAGTTGGCCATGGAAAGATTTTGGTTTCTATTTTTAGTGTGATAGGAAACTATTGAAGTGTTTTGTGGGAGTGACTAACATGATCGGATTCAGGTATTTTAACCATCTCTCTGGCTGCTGTATGGAAAATTGAGTATAGCAGGGGAAGATGAATTAGGAGGTGGTAGCCTTTGAGGTAGTGAGAAATAAAAAGATTTGGTTGAGGTTTTTTAGGGGAGAACCAACAAATTTTGCTAAATAGTCAGCGGTCATGCATGAAAGAAAATGAGGAGTCAAAATGAGAGCAAGGTTTTTGACTTGAGCAGCTAGGTGACAAGTGGTGCCATTTACCACATTAGGAAAATGTGCAGAGAAGCAGTTTTGAGGAGAGGAGATTTAAGACTTTTTTACAGCCATGTTGAGTTTGATATTTGCTTATTAGATGTTCAAGTTGAAATGTTGAACAGGCAGAGATATATGAGCTTGGAATTCTTAATTTATTGAGAAATCAGTTTTTCTTCAAAGCATTTATATTTACTAAAATAACACAGCATTATGAATATACTAAGGACGAGTATTTGTGGTAAGGGAGAGAATTGTTTGTCTTGTTTGGATGTTTATACTTTTTTTGTCTAATCATAAAATTAAATATATGATTATCATGGAAAATTACGAAGCTATATAGAAGCATAAAGAAAAAATCATAATACTACCATTGAACATCACTATTTGTATTTCTGTATATTTCCTTCTGGTGATTTAATATTATATGCTGAGTATTTTCTGATTGATCAAATATTCACTGGAAACATTTTATCACTATACAATAAGAGCTACAATAATTCAGTAATTAAGATATTAGTGCAATAATCAATGGTTCAATGAACTGGATAAGGCCTCTGAAACAGATTATAGCTCAGTATGAAAATTTAATTTACGGCAAAGGAACCTAACTTACCAAGAAGGAATGTATTCAACAAATCGAGCCATAATCTTATCTCACACCCTAACCCAATATTAAAGGTAAAATTATTAAACCATAAATATTTAACCCTCTGTGAGTCTACTCTTGCCCTCCTTAGCTTTTTCTCAACAGAGAATACCTTTCAAATATGTCAGATGATGTCACTCCTTTGTTCAGAATCTTCTAATGGCTTCTCCTTTAAGTTAAAGCTTCTCCTTTAATGTAAGTCTGAAGTTCTGCAAATGGTACATAAGATATTACATAAGCTGACCCCTGTTCTCTCTGTCCAACCACTTTCCTCCTCTACTCTCCTCCCACTCAGCTAGCCTCACCGTCCCTCAGACACACCAGCATTCTCCCACCTCAGGGTCTTTACACCTGCTGTTTGCTCTGTCTACAATGTTTCCCCCGGAAGTCCCCATGGCTTGCTCAGTCATTTCCTTCAGGTCTCTCTTCACATGTCACCTTAGTTGGAGTTCTTCCCTCATCATTCTATTTAAAATAGTAACTGATAACCTCCATTGTTTCCCACTGTGCCCTTCCTCCAAGATTCTCTTTCATTCTTAACTTCCTTTATTATTCCACATCAAATTTACTGCTACTTGACCTACTGTATATTTGTTTATAGACTGTCTTCTCTCATTAGAATATAAGCTTCATAAGGACAGAGATTTTATTTTTTTAGTTTTACCCCAGTACATTACCTGACATATATTAGGCATTCAATAATTTTTTGTTGTATGAATAAATTACTGGGTGAGTGAATTAATTTAGGATGAAATGAAGGACAATATTAGCTGATCTTTTTCTGAACACAAGTGAAATAAATGAATCAAAAGAGAAAGTAAGACTTTCCAAAAAAGCCCCCAATCAGTTTTATAAATCAAACAATAGAAATCTATTTTCTATTTTCTTATTCCTCTTATAACTGCCACTCCCCCCGCCCCCCAAAAGAAGAAAAACAGGAAAGTACAAATCTGAAGAGGGTTTTGGTTTCTCCGTGCTGTAATTCAGCCTGATTTATCTGCTAAACTCTCAGGAGGGAAACTACGGAATCCCAAGCACCAAACAGAGTGAGCAAATGGGTGCAAATGGGAGCAAATGGATGAAACGATAGTGATGAGATCAGAGAGCAAAACAAAACTAAGCCATGCCACAGCTGACCATGCTGAACCCGCGGTTGCAGACTCTACAAATATTGCCAATGGTAGAGGGAAAGAAATGGTATTTTAAACCCAACTGTAATCCCCCTCTATTTTCCATTGCTCTGGAAAAGCAGTGCTTACAATGACTTTCTCTATGCTTCCCATGTGGGATTTAGGCACTGTTGTAACCTTTGTGTTGTTCATTGTGAGGCTAGAAAAGTACAGTTCCACTACATTTAAGCCACTTTGTAAGGGGAAATACAGCTGTCAGTTCAGGTGGCTTTAAGCTGCCAGAGCTTGGGAAATAAAACCAACCCATCTCTCTTCAAAATACCCACATGATAAGAGAAGCTGACAGATACTAGTTCTGTCTTCCTGTAATAAACTCTTCCCATGCAATGTAGTGGTCTCAGGGAAGTGAGCATTGAATCAACTGTGGAACCTTAAAAAGTACTGCCCTCACCCAAGGTTTTGGCCTGAACATTAAAATTTGTAAATGCTCCCAGGTGATTCTAATGTGCAGCCAAATTGAGAACCATTGCTATAGGTTTTTCTTTTCCTTTCTTTTCTTTCTTCTTCTTCCTTTTTTTTTTTTTCTTCTTTATGGTTTGCCTACCCAGAATAATTTTTCTATTTCCTATGATACCTAAATTCTAAATTTTGGTTCAGAGTTTTGCTCTTATTCATTTAGGAAACTGTGAGAAAAACTGACTTCTCCCAGCTTCAAGGCCCAGCCTTCTTGGCTTGTGCTCATCAGCCCATTCTATTGCCCTGTCCACAGTCACTGGTCCAGGAATGAGCAAGTAATAGGAACAGCCGAGTTAGGATGGATTTCAGGACACTTCCTTAGATTAGAAGTCTGTGTTAAGAACATTTTCTTCCTTCCTCAGAACAATGTGGGAGGTAGATGTGAAGCCAGGAACCAGCACAGGCATTTTTTTCCAGAGGACAAGCGCCCAAAGATGTGATCTTTACTTAGAAGGGGACACAGCCAGGGAAATTGCAGAGAAATTGCCAGAGTCACAATCTTATGGTTACCCTCAAGCCCATCCCATTCCTGGGATTCCAGTTAGATAAGCCAATAAAGGACCTTTTTATTGAAGTCAATTGGAATTGCAATGTAGCTAAAGTACTCTAACAGATTTACCCCGACATTCTGTTTTTCTCCCTGCCTCTGTTAAACCTGGGCCAATTGTTAATGGAAGATGTCAAAATTCTCATTCAGTATTTACAGGGGACTGAAGCAGTCTTGCTAATCATCTTTCATGATCACCTTCCTAAAATAAAGTAAATCCTAATGTAAGCAAGATATTCTTTGTGTGATTTGAAATGGAAGTGCTAGCTTCTGCGAACGATATGGGGTTAACTGCTATAACAACTGCAGGAAAAAGTACTTCTATTTCATACTGTTTTTCAGTGGCTCAACAATAAACAAGTTGCCTCTGTCGGCAAATCAATAATCCTTGAGTGGATGATTCACAGGAATACTGTATGACTAACTGTAAGTTCAGTTACAATACTGGAATGAAAGAAAAGCATGGCCCATGGCCTCAAGTAGTTTATTATTTAATGGAGCAGTTCTCCAATCTGCTTTCCTATGGGAAGAAACCTCAAGGAGTCATGTCTATGTCTTACCTAATTTCCTATCTATTCTGCTTTTAGAATGTTATACCAAAGCACACTAATGCAGATAGCTTGTAGTCTCTTTGATCCACGACCCTTTCTAGACAGTAATCTTTTCACTAGATCCAACAAACTCATGACTTTGCCAGCCTGGAACTGAAATTACAAACATAATAAGTGTTAAGAATCTTCCTCTCAGTTTTCCCCCTTATTATCATTTTTTCTAGTTCCAGAAACTAGCACTTTTCAAATGACCAGACATAGTTCTCCTGTGTATCATCATCTAGTGATGTTTCACTAAGTTTTATCTCAAACTGACCTCTTTCAGAGGTCAAATTTTCCCATTTATATGCATAAGAAACTGAAATTTTTATGATTCCATAAATTAATCTGACAAAAAAAAACCCCATATTCTTCAAGGAATTCTGAATTTTGATTAAAAATATAGCCTTCAGATATATTCCTAGTTTCTTGTGGAATCAAATCATTTGGATTTCATAGGCTGATTTCAGTCAAATTGACAAAAAGGCAGAAGTCTTAGAGACATATTGAGTTTTCTTGTAGGCAACCACCCATGAAGTTAAAATCCAGGGGAAATCAAATTTCTTTAGTTCAGTCATTTGCCTCCAGTAATGACTTGCTTTTACACCAGCCATAACATTTCTCTACCATTAAAACGATTTAGAGCATTTTTGTGTATCAGATTATTTTTCACTTCGACACAGTTTTCCCTGCTTCACTGCCGAACCAATCCAATGCTCTAAGGTGCTGTCAGTTCGCATGAAGGGACAATCTGCAGGCTCCACTGAGTAGGTGAAATGTTCCATCATGACTGGTTAGACTCAAGTTATGTCTTTACCTTTATCTCAAAGTAGCTCTACATTTTCTCTTAGAGCTTGTGAGTCAGTCTGCAGATGTTGGTTTTTAGATTGTAAGTATAGGTGAGTGTAAGAAGCAGAAAAAATGATCTTCAGAGAGGTCACTTCTGACACATGGGTAGCACTGGAGTGGGCTTAAAAATGCATATACCACCCCGATTCCCACCCTGACCCAATCATTTTGCTGATAGGCCCTATGATGCTTCATAAGAGACTAACATTTGGGCTTTAATATCATGAGGTCTGGTCCAGCCAGGAAAGGAGCCCAAACACCTCTCATGAGGTTTTACAGACCTGTGGTTTTTGCTTTTGAAACACTTGTATTATGAAATAGAATACATACACATCTAGTAAAGTGCATAAAATGCATTTTCAGTTTAGTAAACAGCTATAAACAACACTCATGTAAATGTTACATAGGTCAAGCAAAAGAATATTATCAATATTCCAGAACCCTCACATGTGCCTCTTCCTACTATTCCCTCCCCTTTGAGGTAATCGTTATCCTGACACTAATAACAATCAATTCCTTGTTTTCTTTAGTTTTAGTTCTTGTTTATGCCTCCCCAAGCAAAATACTTTACTTTTGCTTGTTTTGAATACTATATAAATGGAATCAGGCTGTGTATATTTTCTATTATTTGCTATTTTTCTTTCACTATAAAGATTATAAGTTTCACCATATTGATGTATATAGAACTATTCATTAATTTTCACTGCTGTATAATATTCATTATTGATATTGCAAATTGTTTATCCATTTTGCTATTAAAGGATTCTTTTTGGATTTTGAAAAATTTGAAAAATGCTGCTTTGAACATTCTTATATCTTATTTCTTGTTGCATATAAGAATGCAGATTTGTAGAGTATACACTTAGAAATGGAAAGACTAGAATATGTGTATTTTTTCAGCTTTACTAGTTTTTCTCCCAACTATAGCATTGCTAGATAATGCTATACCAGTTTGCAAAATGTACTAATTTCCATTCCCAAGTGATACATGAGAGTTTATGTGTGTCAACACTTGGTATATATGTGTGCCAACACTTGGTATAGTCAAGTATGCATTAGTATCTGCCAGTATGGAGCATGTGTATTGGAATCTCATTGTAATTATAATATGCATTTCCCTCATTACTAATGAATATTCATTGTCAATTTTATCATGCTTATTGATCATTGTCATAGTCTGCTCAGGCTTCTGTAACAAAATATCCTAGACTGGGTGGCTTAAACAACAGAAATTTATTTCTCAGAGTTCTGTAGGCTACGAAATATGAGACCAAGGTGTCAGCCAGTTTGGTCCTTGGTGAGAGCCCTCTTTCTGGTTTGAAAATGGCTGCCTTCTTGCTGTATCCTCACATGATGAAGAGAGATCATTTCTTACCTGTCTCTTCTTATAAGGGTACTTAGTTCATTCATGAGGATTCCACTTTATTGACCTAATTACCTCCTAAAGGGCCCCCCCCTTCCAAATACCATCACACTGGGGATTAGGTCTTCAATTAAAATCTGGCATTTTAGGAGGACACAAATATTCAGTCCATAGCACTTATTTAGATGTGCTGTTTTGTGAAGTACCGCTTCAAACTCTTAGATAATTTTTCTGTTGAGTTATCTGCATTTGCCACTTTCATTTTTTTGGAGGCTGTTATATATTTTGGATTCTGTTATATATTCTGGATACTTTGTTAGTTATAAGTATTGCAAAAATCTCCTCCCACTCTGCAGCTTATCTTTTCTGTATAACGAAATGTCTTTTTTTTTTTTAATTTATTTGTTTTATTTTTGGCTGCGTTGGGTCTTCATTGTTGCTTGCAGGCTTTCTCCAGTTGCGGCTAGCGGGGGCTACTCTTCGTTGCAGTGCGCGGGGCTTCTCATTGCGGTGGCTTCTCTTGTTGCGGAGCACGGGTTCTAGGAGCACGGGCTTC
Organism: Eschrichtius robustus; assembly: GCF_028021215.1. NCBI lineage: Eukaryota > Metazoa > Chordata > Mammalia > Artiodactyla > Eschrichtiidae > Eschrichtius > Eschrichtius robustus. Next base: position 82,389,745 of record NC_090829.1, on the reverse strand, counting down.
AGCAGTTGTGGCTCTCGGGCCCTAGAGCATAGGCTCAGTAGTTGTGGCACACGGGCTTAGTTGATCCACGGCATGTGGGATCTTCCTGGACCAGGGCTCGAACCCGTGTCTCCTCATTGGCAGGCGGATTCTTAACTGCTGCGCCACCAGGGAAGCCTGCGAAATGTCTTTTGATTAATGGAAATTATTAACTTAATGCTCTCCTCTTTGTACATCTTTATCATTATGGCTCTGGAATTTGTGTCTTGTCCAAGAAATCATTCCTACCCTGAGGTCTAAAGACATTCTCCTATTTCTCTCTTAAACACATCATAGTTTTTTAACTTTAAAATGTAGATCTTGAGGATCAATTTAGACCTTCAAGAATTGATTTTTCTTAATATGGTGCAAATCAAGAGTTCACTTTTTAAAAAAATATTGATAGCAGTTATGCCTGCATAGTTTAATTTTTTTGAGTTTTTTACACTTATCTGCAGTAATATTTGTGTAAAAAGTCAAGTATCCATTTATACTTAGTGCTGATACTAAGCTCTCTATTCTGTGTCATTGATCTACTTTTGCCAAAACCACTGTTCTTATTACTCTAGGTTTGCAATATGTAATAATAACAGAGAAAGTTCTTCTATCTTGTTTTCTTAAAAGATGTTTTTGGATATTTTTAGCTCTTTGCAATTTCATATAAATTTAAAATTCAGCTTGTTGAGATCATGACTGGAGTTTCATTGAAAGTATAAATTACTTTATGAAGAATCCATGAACACTGTGTATTTCCATGTCCTTAAGTCTTCTATAATGTTTTTCAATAAGGTTATAAATTTTACCTGTAAGCTTTTGCACTTCTTTTATTAGATTCATTTGCAGGTTTTAGATAACTTATATAAATATATAAATGATAGATTTAAAAATATTTATTTACTAAATGTTTTGATTGCATATATATATACAATTGATCTTTTATTTTTAATTAATTAATTTTAACTCTTTTGTGTCTAGTTCCCTTTATTTAGCATACTGCTTTTAAGATTCATCCATGGAATTACATTTATCAGTAGTTTGTTCCTTTTGCTGCTGAGCAGTATTCCATCATAAGAATATACCACAATTTATTTATCCATTCACCCACTGACAAGAATTTGGGGTTTTTCTTAGTTTGAGAGTATTAGGAATAAAGCTGTTATAAACATTCATGTATAGATCTTTCTGTAGACCTTTATGATTTTTAATACAAGGAAGTATGGCTTAGAAAATACTGCATAGATTACAGGAAAATACTGGAGGGAAATCAAAAGAACGTCCTTATCTCTGTATAGGGCCAGGTGTGTTAGCAGTGTAGACATATGACATCATTCCAGAATATTCTTTCTGTATTCTTAATTATGTGATGAGGATTGTGGGGTAAAATGCAGAAAGTAAAGAGAAGAGAGTGTTTGGAACAGTGACTTGAATTTTTTTAGCTGACTGCTATATTTACTATAGCTTTGTCTTCTAATAACTGTTCAATCATAATAATATTAGCAACAAAATATATGGTAGTAAAATTAATAGCTAATATTAACATAGTACTTTCTACATACCAAGAATCATTCTAAGTGTTTGACTTTTATTAAATCACTTAATTGTCATATCTTATCAACTCTTAGTAATGAATTAGTATTGTATTGTTATTACCAGTTTATAGAACTAAAGGCAAGAGAAGATAAGTGACTGGGCCAAGTTTACATAGCTAATCAGTGACGGAACTGACATTCAGAAACTGGTAGACTGACTTCAGAATCCACGTTCTTAAACCCTATTCAATGCTATTTTGATAAGACAGCTATCCCTATTAACAAATTAAAGTCTTCTTAAGTGAGTATCATCTATGAGAGACACTCATAATTCTCACCATTTGGCAGAACACAGGAAATAGAACATAGCCAAGATTTGATAACAGATGCTAACTCCATTCTCTTGTCTATGGGTATCCTCAAGGGAGCTATATTACATTTCTTAGACATGGCTGCATGCAAATGCTAAAGCTATACTTCTTCTTTCCTTAGCAAGATTAAGAGAAAGTCCTCTAAGTGAAATTCAGAATTAAAGTTTTTCTAGTTTTCTGAATAAAACTATATCATACTGATGCTACATTCTTTTGGTTATACACAACAAAAGTCCATATAACAAAAAATCAAGTGATTAGTTACTACTAGAAAAATAATGTTTTTTTATTGAAATATAGTTGATCTATAATATTGTGTTAGCTTCTGGTGTACAGCAAAGTGACTCAGTTTTTTTTTTCAGGTTATATTCCGTTAGAGGTTATTACAAGATATTGAATATTATTACCTGTGCTATACAGTGAATCACTGTTGCTTTTCTATTTTATGTATGGTAATTTATATCTGTTAATCCCATACTCCCAATTTGTCACTCCATCCCTCCCTCCCTCTCTCCTTTGGTAACCGTAAGTTTATTTTCTATGTCTGTGAGTCTGTTTCTGTTTTGTATTTAGATTCATTTGTATTATTTTTAGATTCCACATATAAGTGATATCATATAGTATTTGTCATTCTCTGCCTGACTTACTTCACTAAGTATAATATTCTCTTGGTTCAACCACGTTGCGGCAAATGGCACTATTTCATTCTTTTTTATGGCTGAATAATATTCCATTGTAAATATATACCACATCTTCTTAAGCCAATCGTCTGTTGATGGGCACTTGGGCACAATTGATATTTTATAAGGATTTTTGTATATACTGAACTTGCTAATCTCTGTCGTAAATTTGAATAATTTATTTGTACATTTTTCCAGATTCACAATCATCTCACTTACAGATAATAAGAATTTATTTATTTCAAATTCTTTTAGCTTCTCTTTTTCTTCATTGCATTTGTTGAGACCTTGAGGACAGTGATGATAATGGGGATCTTTGTCTTATTCACAAACTCAAAAAGAAAGCTTTCAACATTTGATCATTAAATGTTTCTGGAAACTTTTATTATAGATACCTCTTATCATATTAATGAGGTTCCCTTCTACTTCTAGATCACCAAATATTTTAATTTCTTAAATCAAGAAATGGTGTTGATTTTTGTCAACTTCTTTTTCTATGTATATTGAAATTAATAACTTTTCACTGTAATGTAAATTTTTGATGGCTTAAAATGGTTAATTTTTAATGCTAAATCAAACTTGTACTCCTGTGATACATTTGAGCTTGGCAGTGATGTATTATCTTTCTTATACAGTACTGTATATTCTTGGAGTTTGCATTTGCTAATATTTTGTTTGAATTTTTGAATTTATAATTCATGATTGGTGTTGGACTTTAATTTTAATTTCTAGTCTAGTCCTCGGCAGTTTATAAAAATATATTAAAGTGTAACATACACACACTAAAAAGTACATTTTTAAGTATGCAATTTTGATCTATCTTTGTGTATATATATGTGTGTATTTACACAAGCACACACACACTAGTAAATTATCACCACAATCAAGATAATGAACATACACATCACTCTCAAAAGTTTCCTCATGTCCATTTTTAATCTCTCCCTTTGGCTCATCCTTAAACCCACTTCCATCTCCTGGGAACCACACTGAATTACTTTCTGTCACTATGGATTAGTTTGCATTGTCTAGAACTTTATATAAGTATAATTATACAGTATGTACTTTTTATGGTCTAGCTACTTTCACTCAAAATTAACTATTTTGACATTCATCTATATTGTACATATCAAGAGTTTGATATTGTTATTGCCAAATAATATTCCATTATATTGACATACTACAATTAGTTTATTCATCCATCCGTTGATGGGCATTTGAGTTGTGTACAGCTTTTGACTATTACAAATTAAGGTGCTCTGAATATTGTTGTATGATTATTTGTATGAATAAACATTCTAATTTCTCTAGGGTAAATATGTAAATGTTTAAAGTTGGGGTCATATGTAGGAATACACTTAACTTTTAAGAAATTGCCACATTATTTTTCAAAATGGTTCTACCATTTTACATTCCTACCAGTAGTACACAAAAGTTCAGTTGTTCCATACCCTTGTCAAACTTGGTATTGTCAGTCTTTTTAATGTTAGCTATTCTAATAGGTGTGGGAGTATATCACTGGTGTTTTAATTTGCCTTTCCCTAATGGCTAAAGATGTTGAATATCTTTTCATATGCTTATTTTCAATCTGTATATCACTTCATAAAGTGTCTCTTATAAAGGACTTCTCTGGCACTCCAGTGGTTAAGACTTGGCACTCTCAATGCAGGGGGCACAGGTTTGATCCCTTGTTTGGGGCACTAAGGTCCCACCCATGCTGTACTAAGATCCTGCATGCTACACGGCGTGACCAAATTAATTAATTAATTAATTAATTAACTGACCTGACTCTTAAAAAAAAAAGTGTAACTTCAAATATTCCCTTTGTTTATTTTGGGGGGGGGGCCAGTTGGTTTCTTATTCTTGAGCTTTGAGAATTCTTTATACTTTCTAGATACAATTCTTTTATTAGACATGGGATTTGCAAATATTTTCTCACAATCTTTAGTGTTTTTTTCCCCATTCTACTAACAGTGTATTTCAAAGAGCAGAAATTTCGAAGTCTAATTTATTGGTCCTTTTACTTTATGGATTGTACTTTTTACTGTTTTATCAAAGGAACCTTTCTTTGCCTAACCTAGGATCATTAAGACACACTCTATGTGTTCTTGAAATTCTATGGTTTTAGGTTTTATATTTAAACGTATTAGCTATTTTGAGTTAATTTTGCTATAGTGTGGGATATGAGTTGAATGAAATGAATGAATATTGAGGCCTTTTTGCATCTGGATAAACAAATTTTTTAAGAACTATTTCTTGAAAAATTTATGCTTCTCCAATGAATTGCCTCTATACCTTTGTCAAATTCAAATAAGTATATATTAATTTTTTTTAATTAACTATTTATTTGCAAGTCTATTTCTGGACTTGATTTGGTTCCCTTGATCTATTTGTCAATTTTCATGGCAAAACCACAGTATCTTGATTACTATAATTTTAAAATAAATAAATCTTAATGTCAGGTAATATAAGTTCTACAACTTTACTCTGTATTTTCAATGCCATTTTTTCTACTTTAGATACTTTACATTTCAATATGAATGTTAAAATTAGCCTTTTGAAAAACTAGCCTACAAAAAACTCCTTATAAGGTTTTAATTGACATTACATGGAATCTATAGATCAATTTAGAGAGAAATGACAGGTTAAAAATATTGAGTCACCCAATATAGGAACACAGTATCGCCATCCTTTTAGGGATTCCTTAATTTTTCTCAGAATTTTCTATTTTTCAGTGTAAAGGCCTTGTACATTTTTATCAGATTTATCTCTAAGTATTTGCTATTTTTGATGCTATTGTAAATGGTATTTTTAGCATGTTAACTACTGATTATTAGTACATAGAAATCCAACTAATTTTGTATGTTGATCTTATATCCTACAACCTTGCTAACCTCACATATTAGATTTATTCTTATTTATTTTACAGTCCATAAGATATTTTACACAACCAATTGTGTTTTCTGTAAATTAAGACAATTTTAATTCTTCCTTTCCTACAATGTTATTTAATCTTTTTCTTATCTTTTTGGACTGACTGGAACCTCCAGTACAATGTTAAATAAAAGTGGTGAGAATGAATATCTTTACTTTGCTCATGATCATAGGAGAAAACACTAACTTTATGCACCATTAAGAATGACGTCAGCTGAAAGCTTTTTGTAGATGACATTTATCCAATTCAAGACATCTCTTCTACTCCTTGTTTTCTGGGAAGATTTTATCAGTAAGGGATGTTGGGTTTTTCAAATGCTTTCCCTATATCTATTGAGATAATCACTTCCTTTGTTGTTGCTGTTGTTGTTCGTGGTGGTGGGGGTGGCGGTGGTAGTGTGTGTGTGTGTGTGTGTGTGTGTGTGTGTGTGTGCAAGTTTAGTCTTAATAAGGTCAATTACATGGATTGATATTTAAATGTCAAACCAACTTTGCATTCCTGGGATAAACCCAAATTGGTCATATTATATTATTTTCTTTATATATTGTTGGATATAATTTGCTAAAATTTTGTTGAAAATATTTTATGTATGTTCATGAGGGATACTGTTCTGTAGTCTTCTTTTCTTGTAATGTGTTAGTCTGGTTTTGCTATCAGAGTACCACTGGTCTTATAAATGATAATAGGAAACCGTCTCCTCAATTTTCTGGAAGAGTTTGTGTTTAGACATGTTTTATGGCCTGGTATGTGTTAACTATTTAAAAATGATTTATGCATGATTGAAATTAATGTACATTCTGCAGTTGACGCGTCAACTTTGTTAATTACATTTTCTAATAGTTTATATCCTGATATTTTTAAGTGCTTTTCTATCAATTTCTAAGAGAAGAGTGTTGAACTTCCTAACTTTGGAAATTTATCAATTTCTCATTGCACTTTTGTCAACTTTTGCTTTAAATAATTTGATACTTTGCTAATATAGGCATATAATTTTTAAATTGCTGTATCAGTCTGATCATTGAATCTTTTATCAGTTCAAATGATTCCTTTTAACTCTACTAATTCTATTTGCCTTAAGATATCTTTTGTTGCTAATTAATGTGTTATATCAACTGTCTTTTAATTAAGATTTAATGGTGTGTCTTTTTCCATGCACTGAATTTCAGCATTTTCTATACCTATGCATTTTAGATATCTTTCTTACACACAGTATAAACTTTTTGTTCCCAGTCTCATTATCTTTATTTTATTTTATTTATTTGTTGAAGTATTGTTGATTTACAATATTATATTAGTTTCAGGTGTACAGGATAGTGATTCAGTATTTTTATGGATTATACTTTTTTAAACTTATTATTAAATTTTGGCTATATTCCCTGTGCTGTGCAATATATCCTTGATGCTTAGTTATTTTTTACAAAATAGTTTGTACCTCTTAGTCCCCTACCCTTTTATTGCCCTCCCTCATTCCTTCCCTCCTCTGGTAACCACTAGTTTGTTCTCTATATCTGTGAGTCTGTTTCTGTTTTTTTACATTCATTTGCTTGTTTTCTTTTTTAGATTCCACATATAAGTAATGCCATATAGTATGTGTCTTTCTCTGTCTGACTGATTTCACTAAGCATAAGACCCTCCAGCTTCATCCATGTTGTTGCAATTGGCAAAATCTCATTCTTTTTATGGCTGAGTAATATTCCATTGTGTGTGTGTGTGTTTGTGTGTATCAATCACATCTTCTTTATCCATTTATCTGTTGAGGGACACTTAGGTTGCTTCCATATCTCAGCTATTGTAAATAATGTTGTTATGAACATTGGGGTCCATGTATCTCTTTGAGTTAGTGTTTTCATTTTCTTTGGATATACACCCAGCATGAAATTACTGGATCATCTGGTAGTTCTATTTTTTTATTTGGAGGAGGAACTTTACATTGTTTTCTATAGTGGCTGCAAGAATTTACATTCGCACCAAAAATATACTAGGGCTCCCTTTTCTTTACATCTTCACCAACATTTGTTATTTGTGGTCTTTTTGATGATAGACATTCTGACAGGTGTGAGGTGATATCCCATTGTGGGTTTGATTTTCATTTCCCTGATGATGAGTGATGTTGAGCATCTTTTCATGTGTCTGCTGGCCATCTGTATACCTTCTTTGGAAAAATGTCTATTCAAGTCTTTGCCCATTTTTAATTGGGTTGTTTGTTTTTTCCATATTGAGTTGTAAGAACTGTTTATATATTTTGGATATTAACCCATAGTCAACAATATCATTTGCAAGTATTTTCTCCCATCCACTAGGTTGTATTTGTTTTTTTAATGGTTTCCTTGTTGTGCAAAAGCTTTTAAATTTAATTAGGTCTCATTTGTTCATTTTGATTTTGTTTCCTCTGCCTTAGGAGACAGATCTGTGAAAATATTGCTGCAATTTATGTCAGAGAATGTTCTGCCTAGGTTCTCTTCTAGGAGTTTTATGGTTTCCAGTATTACATTTAGGTTTTAATTCACTTTGAGTTTTGTTTTTGTTTTGTTTTGTTTTGTTTTGTTTGGTATATCGTGTGAGAAAATGTTCTAATTTTGTTTTTTACATGTACCTGACAAGTTTTCCCAGGACCACTTACTGAAAACAGTGTCTTTTCCTCATTGTATTCTTGCCTCCTTTGTTGTAGATTAATTTACCATAAGTGCATGGGTTTATTTCTGGGCTCTCTGACTGTTCCATTGATCTCTGTGTCTTTTTTGTGCCAGAACCATATTGTTTTTTTTGATTACTGTAGCTTTCTAGTATAGTCTGAAGTCAGGGAGCATGATACCTCCAGCTTTGTTCTTTTTTTTCTCAAGATTGCTTGAGCTATTCAAGGTTTTTATGGTTCCATATAAATTTTAGGATTATTTTGTCCTAGTTCTGTGGAAAATGTCACATATTTTGATAGGGGTTGCATTGAATCTGTTGATTGCTTTGGGTAGTATGGACATTTTCACAATATTAATTCTTCCAATCCAAGAACAGAGGATATTTTTCCATTTCTCTGTATCATATTTAATATCTTTCATCAATGTCTTAGAGTTTTGAGAGTATAGGTCTTTCACCTCCTTGGTTAAGTTTATTCTCAGTTATGTTATTCTTATTGATGCAATTTTAAATGGAATTGTTTTCTTGCTTTCTCTTTCTGAAAGTTCATTACTAGTGTATAGAAAAGCTTCTGGGTCATAAGTTCTATGTGTATAGAAATTATGCCCATTTTGCACATCACTGGGTATTTAAACCTAGTACAGTACCTAGAATATGGAAGTTAGATAATATAGATTTAAATGAATGAATAAGAGAATGAATAAATTAATAAGCATAGTCCCTGCACTTGTGGTATGTACAGCCTGGTGCATAGCTATTGAAAACTTTCTAGATTTCCCCAGCAAGGGTCTCTTCAGTCTCAGGTATATTTCTAGATGAAAGTCAAGTTCATATGCATGATCCTTTGCTATATACCCATAGAGCAGATCTAAGTACTAGTGCTAGCCATGGTGTTACTAGTGCCTATCACAACTTTCATTGTATATTGTTCTATTTTGGTTCATTGGGGTGTATTGATGGGTTTAGAGAGAGTGGCAGCCTCAGTGTTCTAAGCATCTAAAAGAGCTATGGAAATGTGGTGGGTGCGCTTGGAGAGGGTAGCTGGATTTGAAACTTTGAGGATTTGTGGCCTTTTTCATCTTTAACCATTCCAAGATATAGACCTATAGATACTGACATAAGCATACAACTTTCACTGGGGCAACAATTACATGACACCTACTATTTGAATCTCATCCCCCAGAGTTACTTCCTTTTCTTTCTATTTCGCACACCACTGAATGCCTTTTAGTCTATTTTTTCAACAAATAGTCTTAAAATGTGCAAAGCACCTGCTATCACTTGGTGATAAAATATGAGTAATCCCTGTCTTTATGAAACTTATGATAAGTTGACAAGGTAAAGAAATAAAATAAGCAATTATACCACAGTGTGATAAGGAAATAGAAAAATGACAGACATCTACGTGGAACTGGGGCTTGTCAGAAGGATCCCTTTATATTACTTCTGGGATACCTCCTCTGACCCTCTATGTCTTGGTTAGATGTGACATTCCTGTGTTCAGTGAGAGTACCACATTGCTCAACTCCAGAGGCGACACTAATATTATCATGTAAATGGTGTCCCCTGGATTGTTCAGCATATACTCCATGCAACTCAGCTACTCTAATGGCAAAAGCAGCCATGATTATTTTGAAAAGGCCAATTCTTAAGGAGAAGACAACGAATTATTATAGCTGGTCTAAACTATGGAGAGGTGTTTTATCAATAGGAAGTATAAGAGTAGTAGTCTTCCAGGTTTTGGTACATAGTTACTCCATCAATAAAAGAATAATAGATGAGAGACAGGAACCTTGAGACCTTATGCAGTGCTGCCAAATCAAGACATAAGCTGGTGCCAGACAGTGATGATTTAGTAATCCATTAAGGAAAAGGTGATGGAAGATGGTATCGCTTCTGGATATTTATGAGGCTGTAGGCTTTAGAAGACTGATTTCCATAACTCAGTACTTCAGATCTTCAGATGATCAGAACTAGGAACAGTCATAGGGGTTGACGTATTTGAGGCCAAAACAGTCCTGAAGAGGTTATTTCTAATGAAACTAGAGTCTCAGCAGTGGGAGTAAAGGTTCTTAATAAGGCCTGCTTCAATGTGTTATCTATATATTGTGCAAGATGTCTGTCCTTTGTAAGCTAGGGAAAGCACCTCCTCACCTGAAAGCTCCTGACTGTAGCTAGCATGTATGTCCAGAATCCAGGGCACAGGAGTGACAGGCATGGCGGTATATGGCAGGAGCTACCGAGATTACTGAAGAGCTGAAGCTTAGATTTTCCAGTCAAAGTCAAGGGCACTTTCTGATCTGATTGGCCAGGCGTCTGAGCATTTAATCAACGCAATCATGCCTTTTTACAAGGCAGGGTAGGAGGCCAAACCTCACAGTCTGAATCCATGCCCTGAGGACACATGTAACTATGCAGCAGAACTATAGACTTTCCTCATGTAAACCTGCAGCTCTTGGATTCTTGTTTAGCTCTGATATTTACAATCCACTTTTAAGATAAGGAGTATTTGGAAACTTTATTAAATTAAATCTGCCATCAGTCAAGAATTTTTTTTCTTTAATTTAGTTCCAAAATTCCTGAAGAAAAAAAAAACAAACAGTATTAAGTTTTTCAGCAGGAGCTTTATACACATTGCAAAATAACTGTTTACCAGTTTGTGTAGGCAGTAAATTTACCTGTGAAGAATTAAATATGAATACAAGAACTCTCATATATAGAGAGAAGTAATTTCTTTTTGAAAATCCACCATATATTGCTCTGGGTGCTTTGTGCTTGCCTAGTCATGAGTCATCTCCTTCTTTTGATGAAGTAATTCATAACTGAATGTTTTCATCATGAAAATAAGAGCCCACTTCAAATTCTCTTTATGAGAAAGACTGTGCTTTGGACATGAGATGATCATTTCTCTTGAGGAAACAACACTAAAAAAAATCAAAACTTGTTTTTAGCACAGAAACTGTAGCTCTAAATTTGTTTAAATAGGTTCAGTTTTCTATTTCAATTCCTGTGTCAAATGCAAGTGTGGGAAGAATTTTTAGCATCATGGATAATCTGCAAAATGATGCAACTCTGCATCAGGACTACAACAAAATGAATATATAGTCAGTATACAGGAAATGCTGTGCCTTTTTAAAAGCACTTTTAATATGAGTGGTAGAAAAAGATGGGTATTTGAACTCAAAGACATAAAATGCTATGTATTCTAATATAGATCGTAAGGTATAATTTAGATCATCCTAATATGAAGCCACTGAGTTGGAAACTCGGGAATTCAGACAAGAGCTAAAGAGAAACAGAAGGTGGGATTTATTTCCTGAGCCAACTAACATCAGGCTAAAATTGTTGGTTCATTTTTTTTCTCCTTTTTGATGGATGGACCTTTTTCACCCTTGAAAATGTGACCAAACAATACATAAAATTCTGTTAACAATAATTATCTTTGGGGGAGGGACAAGAGGCCGAGGAGGAAAGCTCTGATACCCATTATAAACATTTTGAACAATTATTTGAATATTCTAATAAGGTACATGGATTACCTTTTTAAAATGTCAATAGGTATTTTGTAGGTGGAAAGATTGTGAACTATATATGTTTTCATTTTTATACTTTTGTGTACTAAAAGCACTGATGCTATTTTTGAGCAATACTCATTCATTGTCAAAAATTAGAAATAACTGATAGACAAAAAACATTTTGTCTATTTTCAAAAACAAAAACATTTTCAAACCCCATGATCCATTCAAAGACAACTGTTAGCTTTTAGATGTTTATTCTTCCAGATTGTTTTCTCAAATAGATTATGCTAATTTAACACCTAATACATAACTTTCCATATCACTTAATATAATTCTGCATTACTATTTTAAGGACTGTATATAAAATGTACCATAATAAATGAGTTCATTATTGTTGGAATCATAGGTTGTTTTACGTTCCTCCTTCTCCCTTCATATTTGTGCATTTGTCTCATTATTTCTTAGGATAAATTCCTAGAAAAGCATTGCTGGCCCAAAAGGAAGGCATATGTTTAAGGCATTTGATACAGTTGCCAAATTGTCTTTCAGGAAAGTTGGACCAATTTAGACTACCATTAGCAGTGTATCAGAATGTCTGTTTCCTCCAACCCATGCTGTCACTCAGTTTTGTCAGTCATTTTAATATTTGTCAATGTAGTAAGCTAAAAATTAAATCTCATTTTATTTGCATATTTTGAAGTTAAATATATTTTCTTCTCTCTTGAATTACCTGTTATTGTCCAGAGTATTTTTTCAATTGAGATGTTTAACAATTGCTGTTAAAACTCTTTGTATGATAGTATATCAACATATATTTATATATTCTGTAATTATCTTTCCCAGTTTAGTGTTCAATCTCAACTACATTTATTCTGTTTTCTTTTCCATAGACAAGGAAGTTTTACATTTTATTTTTAAATTGATTGACAGACTAAACATATAAAGAGACAGTGACCAGGCCATATATAAAACTAGAACTTTGATCCACAACCTGCAGCCACTTTCCCAGGAAACCAACTCCTACAATAAACAACTAGGAAGCCAGTTTGCTACAAGTCAGACTTGCAGGAACAGAGATTGCTATGCCTAGTGTCAATCCAGGAAGCTAAACAATGACTTCTGTATCAATCAGCCCCAAATGGCCAGGATATGATTAGTAACTGACAGCTTCCTTAATTTTGTCCCCACTTTCAACTTAGAACCAAGTAGAGAAAGCCAAATATGTACCCCTAACCATTCACATAAGATGTCCCACTTCTAGTTATCCTGCTTAGAGCTTCCCCTTGCCAACAGCCTCAATCAGGCCATACCAGAATCCTTCCCTTTTTTCCACCATACAGCTTTCCCACTCTGCCTGAGTTTCTGCCAAAACACAAGTGATGGTGGCTGACTCCCTTGCCATTGCAAGCTCTGTATAAATAACTTTGCTCTTCTTATTTGGCTAGTCTTCATTTATTTCCACACTATTTATGTATTCTCATGTTGCTTCTCCTTTGGTGCTACATGTAGAAATCTTCTTTATCACAAGTTTATGTAATTTTTAACTGTATTTATTTATACTTTATTGAAGAGTCAATACAGTATGCTGGTTCAAAGTGCTTGCTCAGGAACTAGATTATTTGGATTTTGATATCTGGGCTGCAACTAATCAGGTAAATGACTTGAACAAATTACCTAATCTCTCTGGCCTCAGTTTTCCCATCTGTATAATGGTTATAATATTACCTCCTCTGGGTTGCTGTGAGGACTATGTGAGAATGCTTAAACCAGTGCCTAATACATAGTTAGAACCCGATATGTTACTTTCAGTGTCTATATTTTTTCCAAGCACTTTATGATCACATTTCTGATTATGGGAGGGTTTTACATGATTCTTACTTGAGGTTACAAGCACACCCTAAGAATCAGTTGAGGAATAGGTTTTTGATTTCAACCACTTTAGGCTCTCTGCACTTCAGGGCAAGGATGTATTCACAAAAGCAAGAAACTGAGGGAAGCTTAGGCATGGTGCTTGGGCCAGCAGGTTGAGAACTGGGGAAATGTTGCCATTTACAGGCACATGGATGCCCAAGACTCAGTCCCAACACAGAGTGCCCACAATCTTGTGTATCATTTCATCCACCAGAGTGAATCAATTTTTTCTTGATTCCATATATAAGTGGTATCATACAGTATTTGTCTTTCTCTGACTTAACTTCACTTAGCATAATACCCTCCAGGTCCATCCATATTGTACCCTCAAGGTCCAGCCATTATCTCATGGCTGAATAATATATAATCATATTTTCTTTATCTACTCATCTATAGATGAGCCTTAGATTGTTTTCATATCTTGGCTAATATGAATAATGCTCCAATGAACATGGGAGTACAGATATTCCTTTGAGATCCTGTTTTCATTTCCTCTGGATACCTTCCCAGAAGTGGGATTGCTGAATCATATGGTAGTTCCATTTTTAAATTTTTAAGAAACCTCCATACTGTTTTCCATAGTGGCTGTACCAATTTACATTACCACCAACAGTGCACAAGAGCTCCCTTTTCTCCACATTCTTGCCAAAGCTTGTTATCTCTTGTTTTTTGATGATCGCCATTCTAACAGGTGTGAGGTGATCTCTCATTGTGCTTTTGATTTGCATTTCCTTGATGATTAATGATGTCAAGCACATTTTCATGTACCTGTTGGCCATCTAGAAAAAATAATCTACTTAATAAGCACCCTAGATGATTTTGAAGATGATGGTATGTAGACCCTACACTGAAAACAATACTATAGATGTGCTCAGGGACTAAACTGGATTGCATTTGATTTTGTATCTAAAGTATGACTTTTTAAAAAATGACATGGCATCAGGGGAAGAAGAGGAGGGATTCAATTCTCCTCCTCCTTTCATCTTTTTCAAACAGTCTTTAGAGAAAGAGGCCTATTATTATTATTTTGTCCTTAAAGATTACATTAAAATACTTGGTTTCTTTAGTGTTGCAACTTCTCTGTTTTGCAGTTCAGAGCATTCTGTCAATGGGATAAATCTTGGGATGTCTGAGGAAACACTGGTCACCTTGACCCTCTCCTCCAATTACCAGTACCTTTAGTTTTAGTTAGAAACAGTGTCTTAAATTGTGTTTTTCTTGGAGTTTTTCATACAATAGCAACTATCCTTTTCGATCTTTACAAATGAAATTTTTAAAAAATAAAGAAAAGAATGAGGGAAAATATTTAACTTGTTTCAATCTCACACACGCACGTAATTATATCTAGTACTTAAATATATGATTTTATACTGTCTCCAATTATTTCATGTTTTTATCTTGTCTTTTCAAGATAAAGATGGCAAGACAGTAGTATACTTTATCAGTAGTATACGTCAAGATAAAGATGGCAAGACAGTAGTATACTTCATCAAGACAGTAGTATACTTCTTGTCTAGATGGCAAGACAGTAGTATACTTCATTACTCTTATCTGGTGCAAGGAGGAAAATAAGCACATAATAAATATTCTGATTTAGCTTTTTTCTCTCATTATGATTTGGTCATTCTTTTCTACTAATTTTATTCACATTGTACATTTTGTCTTCTCTTTCCTCCGTTTTCCTGCTCTTTAAAGGCGAAGTCAACGTTTTCCCCCCACATTATCAGGAGATAGTCCTATAACAAGATGGAATGCCAGAGCTTAAATATATCCCCTCATATAGACTCCTGGTTCACACTCTTACTAGTTTATGATATTTCTGACTCAGTTTTCTTAGTGTGTAAAATTAGGATAATAGTCATATCTACGTTATAGGTCAACAAATTTCAAATTCAACAAATGTATAGGTTTGTTGCAAGGATTATATAAAGTACATAAAGTATTTACAATGGTACAAAGAATATAAATAAGTTCTTAATAAATATCAGTTATTATAAACATAATTTTTCCAACTGAGACATTGCACTAAGGCATCTCCAGAGTTAACATAGTTGTGTTTTTCATTTATAAAATATGATAAAAAATGTTATTTAATTAAAACTTCTCAGAATGGTTTAATAATACTACCTCAACTTTGTATATAAGTAAATTGAGTGTCAGATATGTTAGTGTAGGGGGTCTGGGCAAGATGGCAGAAGAGTAAGATGCGGCGATCTCCTTCCTTCCCACAGATACATTAGAAATACATCTACACGTGGAACTGCTCCTACAGAACACCCACTGAACGCTGGCAGAAGACCTCCAAAAGGCAAGAAACTCCCCACGTACTCGGGTAGGGCAAAAGAAAAAAGAAATAACAGAGACAAAACAATAGGGACGTGACCTGCACCAGTGGGAGGGAGCCGTGAAGGAGGAAAGGTTTCCACGCACTAGGAAGCCCCTTCGCGGGCGGAGACTGCAGGTGGCAGAGGGGGGAAGCTTCGGAGCCACGGAGGAGAGCGCGGCCACAGGGGTGCAGAGGGCAAAGCGGAGAGATTCCCGCACAGAGGCTCGGCGCCAAGCAGCACTCACCAGCCCGAGAGGCTTGTCTGCTCACCCGCCGGGGCGGGCGGGGGCTGGGAGCTGAGGCTCGGGCTTCAGTCGGATCGGAGGGAGAGGACTGGGGTTGGTAGTGTGAACACAGCCTGAAGGGGGCTAGTGCGCCACGGCTAGACGAGAGAGAGTCCGGGAAAAAGTCTGCAGCTGCCGAAGAGGCAAGAGACTTTTTCTTGCCTCTTTGTTTTGCGGCGCACAAGGAGAAGGGATTCAGAGCGCCGCTTAAACGAGCTCCAGAGACGGGTGCGAGCCGCGGCTACCAGCGCGGACCCCACAGCAACAGGGGCACAGAGGGAAAAACGGAGAGATTCCCACACAGAGGCTCGGCGCCGAGCAGCACTCACCAGCCCGAGAGGCTTGTCTGCTCACCTGCCGGGGTGGGCGGGGCTGGGAGCTGAGGCTCGGGCTTCGGTCGGATCCCAGGGAGAGGACTGGGGTTGGCGGAGTGAACACAGCCTGAAGGGGTTGGCGCACCACAGCTGGCTGGGAGGGAGCCCGGAAAAAAGTCTGCAGCTGCCGAGGAGGCAAGAGACTTTTTCTTACCTTTTTGTTTCCTGGTGCACGAGGAGAGGGGATTCAGAGCGCTGCCTAAACGAACTCCAGAGACGGGCGCGAGGCGCGGCTATCAGGGCGGACCCCAGAGACGGGCAGGAGACGCTAAGGCTGCTGCTGCCTCCAAAAAGCCTGTGTGCGAGCACAGGTCACTCTCCACACCGCCCCTCCCGGGAGCCTGTGCAGCCCGCCACTGCTAGGGTCCCGTGATCCAGGGACAACTTCGCCGGGAGAACGCACTGCGCGCCTCAGGCTGCTGCAACTTCCCGCCAGCCTCTGCCGCCGCAGGCTCATCCCGCATCCGTACCCTTCCCTCCCCCCCGCCTGAGTGAGCCAGAGCCCCTGAAGCAGCTGCTCCTTTAACCCCGTCCTGTCTGGGCGGGGAACAGACGCCCTCAGGTGACCTACACGCAGAGGCGGGTCCAAATCCAAAGCTGAACCCCGGGAGCTGTGCGAACAGAGAAGAGAAGGGGAAATCTCTCCCAGCAGCCTCAGAAGCAGCGGATTAAAACTCCACAAACAACTTGATGTGCCTGCATCTGTTGAATACCTGAATAGACAACGAATCATCCCAAATTCAGGAGGTGGACTTTGGGAGCAGGATATATTAATTTTTCCCCTTTTCCTTTTTTTGTGAGTGTATATGTATATGCTTCTGGGTGAGATTTTGTCTGTATAGCTTTGCTTTCACCATTTGTCCTAGGGTTCGGTCCGTCCGTTTTCTTTTGTTTTTTTTTTTTACTTAAAAAAATTTTTTTTTCTTAATAAATGTTTTCTTAATAATTTTTTCCTTATTTTTTATTTATAAAATTAAAAAATTGTTTTTCTTAATAAGTTTTTTCATATTATTTATTTTAAAAAATTTTTTTCTTAATAAATTTTTTTCTTAATTTTTTTCTTATTTTTTATTATAATAGCTTTATTTTATTTTATTTTACTTTATTTTATCCTCTTTCTTTCTTTCTTTCTATTTTTTCTCCCTTTTATTCTGAGACATGTGGATGAAAGGCTCTTGGGGCTCCAGCCAGGCATCAGGGCTGTGCCTCTGAGGTGGGAGAGCCAACTTCAGGACACTGGTCCACAAGAGACCTCCCAGCTCCACGTAATACCAAACGGCGAAAATCTCTCAGAGATCTCCATCTCAACATCAAGACCCAGCTTCACTCAACGACCAGCAAGCTACAGTGCTAGACACCCTATGCCAAACAACTAGCAAGACAGGAACACAGCCCCATCCATTAGCAGAGAGGCTGCCTAAAATCATAATAAGGCCAAAGACACCCCAAAACACACCACCAGATGTGGACATGCCCACCAGAAAGACAAGATCCAGCCTCATCCACCAGAACACAGGCACTAGTCCCCTCCACCAGGAAGCCTACACAACCCACTAAACCAACCTTAGCCACTGGGGACAGATACCAAAAACAACGGGAACTACGAACCTGCAGCCTCTGAAAAGGAGACCCCAAACACAGTAAGATAAGCAAAATGAGAACACAAAAAAACACACAGCAGGTGAAGCAGCAGGGTCAAAACACACCAGACCTAACAAATGAAGAGGAAATAGGCAGTCTACCTGAAAAAGAATTCAGAATAATGATAGTAAAGATGATCCAAAATCTTGGAAATAGAATAGACAAAATGCAAAAAACATTTAACAAGGATGTAGAAGAACTAAACAGGAACCAAGCAATGATGAAAAACACAATAAATGAAATTAAAAATACTCTAGATGGGATCAATAGCAGAATAACTGAGGCAGAAGAACAGATAAGTGACCTGGAAGACAAAATAGTGGAAATAACTACTGCAGAGCAGAATAAAGAAAAAAGAATGAAAAGAACTGAGGACAGTCTCAGAGACCTCTGGGACAACATTAAACGCACCAACATTCGAATTATAGGGGTCCCAGAAAGGGAAGAGAAAAAGAAAGGGACTGAGAAAATATTTGAAGAGATTATAGTTGAAAACTTCCCTAGTATGGGAAAGGAAATAGTTAATCAAGTCCTGGAAACACAGAGAGTCCCACACAGGATAAATCCAAGGAGAAACACGCCAAGACACATATTAATCAAACTGTCAAAAATTAAATATAAAGAAAACATATTAAAAGCAGCAAGGGAAAAACAACAAATAACACACAAGGGAATCCCCATAAGGTTAACAGCTGATCTTTCAGCAGAAACTCTGCAAGCCAGAAGGGAGTGGCAGGATATACTTAAAGTGATGAAGGTGAAAAACCTACAACCAAGGTTACTCTACCGAGCAAGGATCTCATTCAGATTTGATGGAGAAATTAAAACCTTTACAGACAAGCAAAAGCTGAGAGAGTTCAGCACCACCAAACCAGCTTTACAACAAATGCTAAAGGAACTTCTCTAGGCAAGGAACAAAAGAGAAGGAAAACACCTACAATAACAAACCCAAAACATTTAAGAAAATGGGAATAGGAACATACATATCGATAATTACCTTAAATGTAAATGGATTAAATGCTGCCACCAAAAGACACAGAGTGGCTGAATGGATACAAAAACAAGACCCATATATATGCTGTCTACAAGAGACCCACTTCAGACCTAGAGACACACACAGACTGAAAGTGAGGGGATGGAAAAGGATATTCCATGCAAATGGAAATCAAAAGAAAGCTGGAGTAGCAATTCTCATATCAGACAAAATAGACTTTAAAATAAAGACTATTACAAGAGACAAAGAAGGACACTATATAATGATCAAGGGATCGATCCAAGAGGAAGGTATAACAATTGTAAATATTTATGCACCCAACATAGGAGCACCTCAATACATAAGGCAAATACTAACAACCATAAAAGGGGAAATCGACAGTAACACAATCATAGTAGAGGACTTTAACACCCCACTTTCACCAATGGACAGATCATCCAAAATGAAAATAAATAAGGAAAAACAAGCTTTAAATGATACATTAAACAAGATGGACTTAGTTGATATTTATAGGACATTCCACCCAAAAACAACAGAATACACATTTTTCTCAAGTGCTCATGGAACATTCTCCAGGATAGATCATATCTTGGGTCACAAATCAAGCCTTGGTAAATTTAAGAAAATTGAAATCATATCAAGTATCTTTTCCGACCACAACGCTATGAGACTAGATATCAATTACAGGAAAAGATCTGTAAAAAATACAAACACATGGAGGCTACACAATACACTACTTAATAACGAAGTGATCACTGAAGAAATCAAAGGGGAAATCAAAAAATACCTAGAAACAAATGACAATGGAGACACGACGACCCAAAACCTATGGGATGCAGCAAAAGCAGTGCTAAGAGGGAAGTTTATAGCAATACAAGCCTACATCAAGAAACAGGAAACATCTCGAATAAACAACCTAACCTTGCACCTAAAGCGATTAGAGATAGAAGAACAAAAAAAACCCCAAAGCTAGCAGAAGGAAAGAAATCATAAAGATCAGGTCAGAAATAAATGAAAAAGAAATGAAGGAAACAATAGCAAAGATCAATGAAACTAAAAGCTGGTTCTTTGATAAACAAAATTGATAAACCATTAGCCAGACTCATCAAGAGAAAAAGGGAAAGGACTCAAATCAATAGAATTAGAAACGAAAAAGGAGAAGTAACCACTGACACTGCAGAAATACAAAACGATCATGAGAGATTACTACAAGCAACTCTATGCCAATAAAATGGACAACCTGGAAGAAATGGACAGATTCTTAGAAATGCACAACCTGCCGAGACTGAACCAGGAAGAAATAGAAAATATGAACAGACCAATCACAAGCACTGAAATTGAAACTGTGATTAAAAATCTTCCAACAAACAAAAGCCCAGGACCAGATGGCTTCACAGGCGAATTCTATCAAACATTTAGAGAAGAGCTAACACCTATCCTTCTCAAACTCTTCCACAATATTGCAGAGGGAGGAACACTCCCCAACTCATTCTACGAGGCCACCATCACCCTGATACCAAAACCAGACAAAGATGTCACAAAGAAAGAAAACTATAGGCCAATATCACTGATGAACATAGATGCAAAAATCCTCAACAAAATACTAGCAAACAGAATCCAACAGCACATTAAAAGGATTATACACCATGATCAAGTGGGGTTTATCCCAGGAATGCAAGGATTCTTCATTATACGCAAATCAATCAACGTGATACATCATATTAACAAATTGAAGGAGAAAAACCATATGATCATCTCAATAGATGCAGAGAAAGCTTTTGACAAAATTCAACACCCATTTATGATAAAAGCCCTGCAGAAAGTAGGCATAGAGGGAACTTTCCTCAACATAATAAAGGCCATATATGACAAACCCACAGCCAACATTGTCCTCAATGGTGAAAAACTGAAACCATTTCCACTAAGATCAGGAACAAGACAAGGTTGCCCACTCTCACCACTATTATTCAACATAGTTTTGGAAGTGTTAGCCACAGCAATCAGAGAAGAAAAAGAAATAAAAGGGATCTAAATTGGAAAAGAAGAAGTAAAGCTGTCACTGTTTGCAGATGACATGATACTATACATAGAGAATCCTAAAGATGCTACCAGAAAACTACTAGAGCTAATCAATGAATTTGGTAAAGTAGCAGGATACAAAATTAATGCACAGAAATCTCTTGCATTTCTATACACTAATGATGAAAAATCTGAAAGTGAAATTAAGAAAACACTCCCATTTACCACTGCAACAAAAAGAATAAAATACCTAGGAATAAACCTACCTAAGGAGACAAAAGACCTGTATGCAGAAAATTATAAGACACTGATGAAAGAAATTAAAGATGATACAAATAGATGGAGAGATATACCATGTTCCTGGATTGGAAGAATCAACATTGTGAAAATGACTCTACTACCCAAAGCAATCTACAGATTCAATGCAATCCCTATCAAACTACCACTGGCATTTTTCACAGAACTAGAACAAAAAATTTCACAATTTGTATGGAAACACAAAAGACCCCGAATAGCCAAAGCAATCTTGAGAACGAAAAATGGAGCTGGGGGAATCAGGCTCCCTGACTTCAGACTATATTACAAAGCTACAGTAATCAAGACAGTTTGGTACTGGCACAAAAACAGAAACATAGATCAATGGAACAGGATAGAAAGCCCAGAGATAAACCCATGCACATATGGTCACCTTATCTTTGATAAAGGAGGCAAGCATATACAGTGGAGAAAAGACAGCCTCTTCAATAAGTGATGCTGGGAAAATTGGACAGGTATATGTAAAAGTATGAAATTAGAACACTCCCTGACACCATACACAAAAATAAACTCAAAATGGATTAAAGACCTAAGTGTAAGGCCAGACACCATCAAACTCTTAGCAGAAAACATAGGCAGAACACTCTATGACATCAATCACAGCAAGATCCTTTTTGACCCACCTCCTAGAGAAATGGAAATAAAAGCAAAAATAAACAAATGGGACCTAATGAAACTTAAAAGCTTTTGCACAGCAAAGGAAACCATAAACAAGACCAAAAGACAACCCTCAGAATGGGAGAAAATATTCGCAAATGAAGCAACTGACAAAGGATTAATCTCCATGATTTACAAGCAGCTCATGCAGCTCAATAACAAAAAAACAAACAACCCAATCCAAAAATGGGCGGAAGACCTAAATAGACATTTCTCCAAAGAAGATATACAGATTGTCAACAGACACATGAAAGAATGCTCAACATCATTAATCATTAGAGAAATGCAAATCAAAACTACAATGAGATATCATCTCACACCAGTCAGAATGGCCATCATCAAAAAATCTACAAACAATAAATGCTGGAGAGGGTGTGGAGAAAAGGGAACACTCTTGCACTGTTGGTGGGAATGTAAATTGATACAGCCACTATGGAGAACAGTATGGAGGTTCCTTAAAAAACTACAAATAGAACTACCATACGACCCAGCAATCCCACTACTGGGCATATACCCTGAGAAAACCATAATTCAAAAAGAGTCATGTACCAAAATATTCATTGCAGCTCTATTTACAATAGCCAGGACATGGAAGCAACCTAAGTGTCCATCATCGGATGAATGGATAAAGAAGATGTGGCACATATATACAATGGAATATTACTCAGCCATAAAAAGAAACGAAATGGAGGTATTTATAGTGAGGTGGTTGGAGTTAGAGTCTGTCATACAGAGTGAAGTAAGTCAGAAAGAGAAAAACAAATACAGTATGCTAACACATATATATGGAATCTAAGGGGAAAAAAAAAGGTCATGGAGAACCTAGTGGCACGATGGGAATAAAGACACAGACCTACTAGAGAATGGACTTGAGGATATGGGGAGGGGGATGGGTGAGATGTGACAGGGTGAGAGAGTGGCATGGACATATATACACTACCAAATGTAAAATAGATAGCTAGTGGGAAGCAGCCGCATAGCACAGGGAGATCAGCTCGGTGCTTTGTGACCACCTAAAGGGGTGGGATAGGGAGGGTGGGAGGGAGGGAGTTGCAAGAGGGAAGAGATATGGGAACATATGTATATGTATAACTGATTCACTTTGTTATAAAGCAGAAACTAACACACCACTGTAAAGCAATTATACTCCAATAAAGATGTTTTAAAAAAAAAAAAGATATGTTAGTGTAATTTCCTGAGGTAATAATGCTAAAAAGATGCACATGCTTTTTCAAAAAGGAATATAATATTAGCAAACATTTGTTAAACACTTAGGTGGTCACTTTTTCATATGCATTCATGTCATTTATTCCTCAAAATAACCCTATTTTCACCATTTAACAGATGAGTAAACAGGCTTAAAAAGGTAAGTAACTTGATCAAACTCGCATTTCACAAGTGACAGAGCCAAGAGTCAAACCCAGCTATTTTGGGACCTATATTCATCTTCCACTTTTTAGGGAATATTTAACCCCAAATTCAAGCCTCTGCGTGATACCACACTGCAATATTATGCTGTTCCCTTTCTACTCCAAGGACATGAGCGAAATGTATACCTACATTACCTGGAAAAGATACCCTCCTGTCTGCCAAGAATGAGAGAAGTATACCAGCTTCAATGCTCCATGGTATAAGGAGAGAAAAAACCATTGTGATTTAAAATTGAATATCTCCAGGTGGGTAAATCATATTTGCAATGGTTACTCTTTATCCGTGGACTTGATTCACTTACAAACACTTCTGCCAGTCAACTCACAGGCTGGAAAGATATTAATGACACAAACCCAAGTATTTGAGCCAACCCAACTAGAAAACACCGTCTTAAAACTTTATGCCTCTGTACTCCTAAGACTGAAATTGTTAATTGTTAATTGTACCATTTTAAAATGGTACTGTCTAAAGGAAATATTAGTTTCTAAAGTTTATGAAATGCAAGTAACACATAGTAATACTAAACAAATCTAATTCAAAGCCATTTCATTTCTTTATATTATTTAAAAGTAAATATTAGATTAAAATTATTCATGAATAGCAAGAAAACTATAAATTCCCATGACTGAAACTCTGTAATAAAAAAGAGAGTAACCATGCTATCATGTAAAAGTAAAGGTCAAATTTCGCACCAACTATTTAACTCCTTCCTACTGTCACCATTCTGATGCGGTTCACTCACTCTCACTTGGATTAAATTGCTGCCTCACATACAGAAATTCTAAATGTTACAAGCATGAAAATCTATGACATTGGAAAGTGTAGCTCTCTTTGAAAAAATTTTAGAGAAACACTGATATCACATTCCAGGTGCAAAAAAAAAAAAAAAAAAGGTAACTTACCAAGAAGCCCAAGAAAAGGAAATGCTGTCGATGCCTGTTTGATAATTTCAGGGTCAATGTGGTAATTTGACTTTTTAAAAACCTTACCTGTTTTATTCAAATTCTGTTACCAAGTAGCAGCACGTCTGTGTTGTATAGTTTTCCTTGAGAACAAAGCTTCTCTTCAGAAATTGCACACATATTGAAGTATACATGGTCATGGATTGCCAATACCTTTAAGGTTCAAATATAGCTTCCTCTCTAAAAATAATCAAAATTGAGTGACGTTTAACAAACCTTAAAACAGACAAAACTTTCAGAGAGATATTTTAGAGCAAACCAATAAATGAGAAGTTGCTGTTCAATGTGTATATAGTTTCAGTTATGCACGCCGAATAAGTTCTAAAGATCTACTGCACAACACTGTGCCAACAATATAGCTAATAATATAGTTAGTAATACTGCAGTGTGCACTTAAAAATTTGTCAAGAAGGCAGATCTCACGTTAAGTGTTCTTACCACAATAAAAACAAAAAAATACTTAAAGAAATAATATGTCATATGTGTTTTTCTAAATTGTTTCCTTCCTATTGACTTATAACTCATTCTTCCTCTTTAAGGAAGTCATATATTTACCTTCAAGTGGGAATACAAGGACCTATTTACTTACCTATTTGACTTTGTATCTAAAGCAATTTGCTTTAAACCATCCCTGTTTCAGTATAGCTCAGAGTAAATGCTCCTCTAGTTTTCCTCCTGGTGGAAAACATTTTCTTTATGCTTCATCTTCTTTCAGTCAATTGGTAGAACCTTCAGTGTTCTTACTGATATTTAGTAGATTTTCTTGAAAAAGTATTTCTTCATTTGTTAGGATGATTTCCAGAGACTTTAAATTGCTTGGTTTAAAAAAAACACACAATTTTGCCAGTTATGTTTTCACCGTAATTTTTCCCCAGTTTCACCACGGGGAGTGTCTGTGGAGATAAAAATGCTGCAATTCCAGGAGTTTGGGGGTTGTCTTTCTATAATTGTGGTTTTAATTTCATTTCCATGATGACTAATGATACTGTATACTTTTTTCTAATCCAGGGATATTGTTTTATCACTAACCTAAAAACACATATACTTCATTCATCAAAATGGCTGAAATTATTTTTAACAACTTTATTGGAAATATAATTGACATATAACAAATTGTACATGTTTTGACTTATGTACTCAAATGGAACCATTACCATAGTTAAGATAATGAAACTATGCATCACTCCTCCAATTTTTCTCATGTACTTTGTAATTCATCCTCCTGTCTCTTTCACCCACTTTCCCCTCACACTGTCCTATACAAGCATTGATCTGCTTTCCATCAATATAGATTAGCTTGCTTTTCTAGAATTTAACATTCATAGGATCATATAGTATATAATCTTTTTTTTTTGGTCTAACTTTTCCCATTAAATGCAATTGTTCTGCGATTCATCCCTTTTGTAACATGTATCAATGGTTCCTGTCTTTTCATTGCTGAATACAACTACATTATATCCATTCATCTGCTGATAGAAACTTAATTGTTTCCAAGTTTCAGGCCACTGTTAATAAAGTTGCTATGAATATTGATGTACAAGTCTATTTGTGGACATATTCTGTCATTTCTCTTGGGTAAATATCTGGAGTAAAATGGCTAGATCATATGGTAGATGTATGTTTAACTTAAAAAAAAATAAACAAAAACCAAACCAAACAAAACCTGCCAAACTGTTTTCCAAAGTGGTTGTACTCTTCTACATTCCAACTAGCAGTGTATGAGAATTCCAATTTCTCCAAATATTTGCCAATAAATGGTATAGTTGGTCTTTTTATTTTTTAGCAATTATAATAATGTAGTGGTATTATATGATACTTTTTACTTTCATTTACCTAATGATGAAATATCTGTTTAAATAAGACTTTTTACTGAGTTTTTTTTTTATCCTGGTATTTAGTTTTGAGAGTTCTTTACATATTCTGGATATAAATACTTTATAATATATATAATTGCAAATATTTTCTTCCAGGCTGTGGCTTGTCTTTTCATTATTTTAACAGTATGCTTCAAAAACAAAGTTTCTAATTTATATGAAGCTCAGTTTTCCAATCTCTTCTTTTATGGACTATGCTTTTGAGGTCATACCTAAGAAATCCTTCCCTAAACACAAATCACAAGAGTTTTCCTCTGTGTTTTTCTTAGTTTTCTAGTTTTAGGTTTTACATTTAGGTCCAAAATCTTTTTTGTGTTAGCTCTTTTAACATGGGGTGAAGTATGTAGCAAAGATCATTCTGTTTTTTGTTTTTGCATACAAAAATCAATGTTGAAAATACTATCCTTTCTCCACTAAACTGACTTTGCAAGTTTGTCAAAAATCAGTTGTCCATATATGTGTGAGCTTGTTTAATTCATCTATTTGTCTACTTTGATACAAATACCACACAGCCTCCATTACTGTTGCTTTATTATAAGTTTTACATTCAGACATTCTTAGTACTCCAGTTTTGCTGTTAGTTTTGCTGTCGGATTATGTTTTGGCTGTTCAATGTCCTTTGCATTTCCAAATGAAGTTTAGAATCAGTGTTTCAATTTCTATTTTAAAAATTTCTATGGAAGAATAGGGCTTCCCAAAGGATACCTTGAGAACCTCTGTGGTCTTCCTCCATAAAACAATGAAAATTCTAGAAAAACAATGGCAAAAGCAACTTTTCAGGACTCTGGAAATTATTCATGGGTTTGTGGCAGTGAGAGTAGTTTGTTAAAAAGCCAAACAAAACAAAACTGCTGCACCTTGGTAACAAAAGCAGGGTTTTTGGCTTTTATGCTTGGCATATTCCCACTCCTCTCTCCAAAGATATTCACTATTAATCTAATTTAAAGACTTCACGGTAGTCTTGAAACCAAGTAGCCTCACAACCACAATAGCAGCGAAAGCTAGGAGTCTTAGAATAACCAGAAAGAACAGATAAGGATTTCAGCTCTTCAGAACATCTCTTTTCCATACTATTGTTACTATTAGACTTATACATCTAGAAAAGTCTGATTTACAGGGCACTGTCATAATTTAACCTAACTCAGAGCTCACTGCACTATAGAATCTCTACCTCCATGGCCTTTGTTGGAAAAACTCAATGGCAATTGTTTATCATTGCAGCCTTTTAAGTCTGCAATACCATTGAGGCAAATATGGGCCTAACAAAAAGTTAAAAGTGATATTTGAGGAACAAATATGTCCAAAGGAAACACTGGAAATTTCTAACATAGTTCTGTAACTACTTCTGTGTGCATGTTCAAGGCTGTGCACATGCTCAAGAAAAACATGGGAGCACCCCAATCTCTCAGATGTGGCTGAAATTTAAGTACTATCCAAACAGGAAATGAAGGATAAGGCAGAGTTGTGAACAGCCTGTGCCCTGAAGGCTTGTCTTAACCGACATACAGAGACCCTTTGTAAAGGATGAAAGATTTACTGGTTCAAGGCATCTAAAGAAATCTCTGACCAATCATTAGCTGATCAATAAGTTAATCAATCAGAGATTTCAGTGGCAGCACACTATTAAGAATACAGACTTTATAGAATTAGTTCAGGAAAGTTACTAAGCAAATGAATAGGAACAATAACAACAAACCTCAGGGAGAGGGAGAAAGAAATTTCTATACTTACCATATTATACTATCCCAAATGTTCATTTTTTAACAAAAAAAATTACAAGAAATATGAAAATATTGCCCATACACAGGAATAAGTTCATTCAATAGAAACTATCCCTAAGAGGACCCAGATGTTAAGCTTACTAGACACAGACTTAAATCAGCTAGTATAAGTGCATTCAAAGAAGTAGGACAAGCATGTCTAAAGAATTAAAGATATGACAATGATTCTCATCATTCATAAGAGAGACTATCAACAAAGAGACAGAAATTTTATAAGAGAAACATTATTCTCTGAAAATCATACAAGACGACTCAAAAACTGATGATGAAGATACTTATGTGGATGATATATGAATATAGTTAGAATACTATAGTTTTCTTGCATGTGAGTTGAAAAATTTCAGTATTTTTAATGACATTATTTTATATGATACATGGTTTTAAATGTGTGTAATTAAATTATGAAATAAAAAAAAGAACCAAATAGAAATTCTGGGATTAAAAAGTATAATAACAATAATGAAGAATTCATTAGAGGGGCTCTAGAGTTGACTTGAACTGACAGAAGAAATAATCAGCAAACTTGAAGAGAGAAAAATTTATATCATCAAACTATGGAACAGAAAAAAAAATAATGAAGAAAAATGAATAGTACCTCTGAGACCTGTGGTGCACCATCAAGTTGTACTAACAAATGCATAACAAATGTCCCAGAGGAGATGAGGGAGAAAAGGGGCAGAAATACTATTTGAAAAAATTGTGTTTAAAAGCTTCCCAAAACTGATGAAAAACATTAATCTACACATCTAAGATGTCTTATAAACCCCAAGTAGTACAAGTTAAAAGCAGTCCACACATAGATACAGTCTGAACCAAAACTCCCTCTCCATTGCCAATCCTCAGGTGCCCTGCTGGTGGTTAGGAACCTCTTACTTATCCTAACACGTCCTAAGGGAAGATGACTTGGAGAAGGAGGAAAATTATACACAGATATAGAGGCTGGTGGAGATTCCCTTGCCTGCATGTCCCACACTATGCACACGTACACACTAGACACATTTACCTCTTTTGAACTCCAGACCTTGGGGATCCCCAATGAGCAAATCTATCCCTGTTTCTTTGTCTGTCAGTGAATAATGTGAGTTTGTGAGGAATAAAAAAAACCCTGCACTCAAACTGTCAAATTATAAAAAGCCACACTGTAAAATGTCAAAGACAAACTGTTATTTTCTCATTGGTACTCTTAAGATTACAAACTGTAGTAAGTCACACTGTAAAACTTTAAAACAGTCACACTGTAAAAAAGTCAAAGAGAGGATAATAAAAACAGTAAGAGAAAAAAGCTTACCACATACAAGAAATTCTCAATAAGCAAATGACTTCTCATCATAAACAATGGATTTGCAGGGAGGGAATGGAGTGGGAGGTTTGGGGTAGCAGATGTAAGTGTTTATATATAGAATGGATAAATAACAAGGTCCTACTGTATAGCACAGAGAACTATATTCAGTATCCTGTGATAAAGCACAATGGAAAACTATAAAAAAGAATATATATATGTATAACTGAATCACTTTGCTGTACAGCAGAAATTAACACAACATTGTAAATCAGCTATACCTAAATAAAAAATGATAAAAACACAGAAAAAAAAAAAGAAACAATGGAGACAGTGAAATAATACATTCAAAGTGCTGAAAGAAAAAGACTGCCAAATACAAACTCAATAGCCAGCAAAACTGTCCTTCAAAATAAAAGGGGAAAACAAGACATTCCCAGATAAACAAAAATCTAGAGAATATTTTGCTATCAGATATGTCCTATAAGAAATATTACAGGGAGTCCTTTATGTTAAATGAAAGGACACTGGATAATAAGTCAAATCAACTTGAAGAACTAAAGAGTACTTGAGAACTACATAGGTGTATGTAGAAGACAGTATAAATATGTTTTTGATATCTTTTATTTTACCATTTTATTTAAAACATAATTGCATAAAGTAAGGGTTAAAAAACTGTGTTGATGGGTTTATAATATGCAATTTTAATTGTAATTTGCAATTGCAATTACATATGCAATTTGGATGACCATAAAGTTACAAAGGAGGGATCAGTTAATGGATATATACTGAAGTAAAATTTTTGTATAGTACTGAAATTAAATGGATACTAACCCAAACTAGGTTGTTTTAAGTTAAGATGATAATTTTAATCCTCAGGGAGACCACTAAGAAAATAGTTAACAACAAAAAAAGAAAACGATAAGGAAATTAAATGGTATACTAGAACATATCCAAATGCAAAAGAAGTCAGTAATGGAGGAAGGGAGGAAAAAAAAGACATAGGATATGTAGAAAACAAGTAATAAATAGTAGGTATAAGTCCTACCTTATCATTAATTATATTAAAAATAAATAGATTAAATTCTCAAATCAAAAGGTGGAGAATGGTAGAATGGATAAGAAAAAAGATCCATCTGTATGCTGTTTACAAGAGACACACTTTATATTTAAAGACATAAATAGGTTAAAAAATGAAAATATAGGAAAATATACACCATGCAAACAATTACCAAAAGTAAGCTATAATAATTTTGCTTTTTGGAACTTTCTGGAACTTTAAAAAAATATATTTTCAATCTGCAGGTGGTTGAATCCATAGATGCAGAACTCATCGAAACAGAGGGCCTGCTGTATATTGTTTATAGTACTTCATAATTATCCTTTTAATATTTAAGCTATCTATAAGAATGTCACGTCTCTTTCTTATTATTGGAATGTCTTTTCTCCTTTTATTTTCTGATTGGTCTTGCTAGATTTTTTTTTTTCCTCTTTGATTTTACTGACCTTCTCAAAGGACAAATTTTTGACTCTATTGATTTTCCTTTTTGTTAATTTATTGAGGTAACATTGGTTTATAACATTATATACGTTCCATGTGTACATTATATTTTGACTTCTGTATGCACTATAAGGTGCTCACCACTAAAAGTTTAGTTTCCACGCATCACCACAAAGTTGATTCCCTTTACCCATTTCATCCTCCTCCACCTCTTTCCCCTCTGGTAGCCACTACTCTGTTCTCTATATCTATGTGTTTGTTTTTGCTTGATTTTGTTTGTTCATTTATTTTGGGTTTCTTTGTTTGTTTGTTTTTTATATTCCACACGTGAATAAAATCATATGACATTTGTCTTTCTATCTGGCTTATTTTACTTAGCATAATAATCTTGAGGCCAAGCCATGCTATTACAAATGTCAAGATGTCATTTTTTTTAAGGCTGAGTAGTATCCCATTGTATATATATATATATATATATATACAACATCTTATTATACAGCAATTCATTAATGGGCACTTAGGTTGTTTCCATATCTTGCTATTGTAAATAATGTTGTAATGAACATAGGGGTCCATATATCTTTTCAAATTAGTGTTTTGTATTCTTCACAAAAACGTCCAGAAATGGAATAGCTGGATCATATGGTAATTCTATTTTTAATTTTTGAGGAAACTCCACTCTGCTTTCCATATTGGCTGTACCAATTTACATTACCACCAACAGTATATGAGGGCTCCCTTTTCTCTACATCCTCTCCAACACTTGTTATTTCTTGCCTTTTTGATAATAGTCATTCTAACTGGCATGAGGTGATATCTCATTGTGGTTTTGATTTGCATTTCCCTAATAATTAGTGATGTTGAACATCTTTTCATGTGCCTATTGGCCACCTGTACGTCTTCTTTGGAAAAATGTCTATTCAGCTTCTCTACCCATCTTTTAATCAGGTTGTTTGTTTTTTCTGTTGTTGTTGTTCAGTTGTATGAGTTCTTTATGTATTTTGGATATCAACCCCTTATCAGATATATGATTTGCAAATATCTTTTCCTATTTGATAGGCTGTCTTTCATTTGGTCGATGGTTTCCTTTGCTGTGCAGAAGCTTTTTCGTTTGATGTAGCCCCATTCACTTATTTGCTTTTGTTTCCCTTGCCTCACAAGATACACCTAGAAACACATTGCTAAGATCTATGTCAAAGAGCATTCTGCCCATGTTTTCTTCTATGAGTTTTATGGTTTCAGGTCTTACATTCAAGACTTTAATGCATTTTGAATTATTTTTTTGTATGGTGTGACATAGTGGTCTAGTCTCATTCTTTTGCAAGTCCAGTTTTCCCCAAACAATTTATTGACAAGACTATCCTTTCTCCACTGTATGTTCTTTGCTCTTTTGTCATAAATTAACTGTCCATACACATGTGGGTTTATTTCTGGGATCTCAATTTGGTTCCACTGATGTTTGTTTTTCTGCCAATACTGTGTTGTTTTGATTGCTATCGCTTTGTAGTATCATTGATTTTCCTTATTACCTTCCTGACTATAATTAATTTATACTCTTTACTATTTACTTTCTTCTTCTTTGTGTTTAATTTGCCATCATGTTATAGTTTTTAAAGATGGAGGCATACATTACTGATTTGAGAGTTTTCTACTTTTCTGATATAAGTATTTGTACTAGATCTCTAATGCTGTATAACAAATTACCAGAAAACACAGTAGCTTGAAAACAACACTTATTACCTCATAGTGTCCGTGGGTCAGAAAGCATTAATGGCACAGCTCGGTGGTTCTGCCTCAAGGTCTTTCTGTCTTTCATGAAATAGCTGGGCCTGTAGTCTCACTTAAAGGCTTAACTCAAAGAGAACACATTTTTAAGCTCTCTCACACAGCTAATGAAAGGCTTTAACTCTTCACTGTCTGCTGGCAGAAGACTTCCATTTCTTATCATGTGGTACTCTGTATAGGCTGTCTGAATGAACTTATGACATGGCTTCTGGCTTCTTCCAGAACAAGTGATCTGAAAATGAGAAAGTCCATGCCAAATGAAGCTGCAATCATTTCATAATTTAATCTCATACATGACATGATACCATAGTTTCTGCCATACTTGATTCACTAAGTCTATCCCACACTCAAAGGCAAGGGAGTAAAAATATTTACTTTCCTCCTCTGTGCAAAATACATTCTTCTCCTCCCAAGACTCCCAGACATCTCATTTCATTGTCAAATGAGCTCTAAGTTCAAAATTGTATAATGTGAATCAGGTCCAGGTGTGGATACTGCTCTGTGAGTGTAGTTCCATAATTACAGCTTCTAGAATACAGCCCTTCTCAATCTATAGACCTGCAAAACTAAAGCAAAAAATCTGTCTCACACAATCCCAATATACAGTAGTGGAGCAGGCATAGAATAAGTGCTATAGCCACGCCTGTTCAAAAAGAGAAAAATATAGCAGGTGGAATCACTAGCACAAAAAGCCCACAGCAATCCTGAAATATAGCTAGGCAAATATTGGAAATTCCTTGTAGGTTTGAAAGCCTGGGAATAATTTGCTATGGCTCTCAGTTCTGCCCTCTGGGCTGTTGGTTCTGCATTCTGAGTCATCTTTCCTTCATCATAAAAGACACTGACTGCTTGTAGCTGGGTGGTTTTCTCAGTCTCCTACCTGCCAATAGAATTTGGGAGGTCCCAAGTCCTCTTTAAATTCCTTTTGCATGGTCTCTAGGTCTTTCAGTCAACTGGTGATCTTTCTGTATATATAATCCTTCAAAAATCCTTGTGGATCCTCTCTGACTTACTGGAGCCTATTCCATTAGACAAAAGTTACACACATAGATTTCGTTAACATATGCCCTTTTCTATTTCTGTATTTTGAGTTTTTGATAAAAATGCTGAGGGAAGACACCCTGAAGCTTCCTAACCGTCCTATGGAGAAGATGTGTGAGGCACAACTTTGTTCTATTTAAAGAGCATTTTGTCTCACTGAATAGCACCCTGATACATCACTGTTGATCTTCCTGAGATCTTAACAAAAGATTTTACAGTCACTCTCTTGGCTTAGACATTAATGCATTGGGTTTTATTTTTTACTTGGAACGCATTGCTTAATCTTAGCATTTGTTGTCTATAGAGACAGAATTTTCAAAACCATCAAGTTCCAGCTCCTTCATGTTTATCAGCACTTTCTTAATTTACCTCTCTTTTCTTGAATTTTATGTTAAGCAGCAAGGAAACAAACAAATAGTACATTCAAAATTTGACTGGAAATATCCTTAGCCAGGGGCTTCCCTGGTGGCGCAGTGGTTAAGAATCCGCCTGCCAATGCAGGGAACACGGGTTTGAACCCTGGTCCACGAAGATCCCACATGCCATGGAGCGACTAAGCCCATGCACTACAACTACTGAGCCTGTGCTCTAGAGCCCGCGAGCCACAACGACTGAAGCCCACGTGCCTAGAGCCCATGCTTTGTAACAGGAGAAGCCACTGCTATGAGAAGCCCGCACACCGCAATGAAGAGTAGCCCCCCCTTGCCGCAACTAGAGAAAACCCATGCGCAGCAACGAAGACCCAACACAGCCAAAAATAAAAAAATAAAATAAATACATTTATTTAAAAAAAAAAGAAATATCCTTAGCTAGATCATCCAGTTCATCAGGTATATTTTCTATCAATACTTTCAACATGACTGATGGTGTCCATGTTGTACTTTCTACCACTATGTAACAAGCATCCCCCTTCTTCCAGTTTCCAATAATATTTAGGTCACTTTCCTAAATGTCCTCAGCAGCAGCCTTATCTAATACCATGAGACTTCTGTTAATAGTTTCTTAAAGGTATTTAGGTTTTCCATAATAGACTTAGCAAAGACTGCTGCCTGGTATCAAAGACACACCAACATTTTAGGTTTTTTATTATGACAACATTCCATTCTCAGTATCAAAATCTCTATTACTCATATATTGTTGCAAAAAAATTATCCCTGAATTTAGAGATTTCAAAAAACAAACATTTCTTATTTCACAGTTTCAATGGACCAGAGATCTGGGTGTAGCTTAGCTGGATAGTTCTGACTCAAGATTTCTCGTGAGTTTACAATCAAGCTGTTGGCCAGGTTTGCAGTATCATATGAAAGCATGTCTAGGAGATCATGTACTTCCAAGCTCAAGCATATGTTTGCTGGCAGACTTTGGTTCCTCTCTGGCTGACAGCCAAAAACCACTTTCTTGCTGCATAGGCCAGTCTATAGGTTGCCTGAATGTCCTGAAATTGATACTAGCTGTCTCCAGGATAAATAATTCCTTAGACAGAGGGCATCCAAAATAGAAACTATGTCTTTTTATAACTTATTTTCAGAAATGACATACTGTTACTTCTGTCTTATTCTAATTATTATAAGCAAGAGACTAAATGTATCCCACACTGAAAGGGAGGGAAATTAAGCTCTACCTCTTAAAAAGTGTTGTGTGAAAGAAATTGTGAGCATATTTTTAAAACCACCAGAAATTAAAATTTCTCCATAAGCATTGCTTTAAATGCTTTACACAAATTTTCTTATTTTGTGTTTTTGTTTTCATTCAGTTCAATACTTCCATACTTCAATACTTCTATACTTCAATACATTAGTTCAATACTTTCACTCAGTTCTAACTTCCCTAAGGAAGTAAGGACACATGGATTATTTGAAAGTGTGCTATTTGTTTTCCAAATATTTGGGGGCTTTCTAGGTATTTTTCTGTTATTGATTTCTGATTTAATTCCATTTCTTTCAGAGAACATAATTCATATTATTGAATATCTGTAAAGTTATTGAGATTTGTTTAATGATCCAGAATATGTCCTATCTTTTTAAATGTTAAATGTGCACTTGAGAAAAATGTGCGTTGTGCTATTGTTGTCTGAATGTTTTTATAATGTCAGTTACAGAAACTTGGTTGATAGTATTTTTCAACTCTTTATCCTTACTGATTTTCTGACCACTTAATCTATCAGTTATTGACAAAGGAGTGTTAAAACATCTTACTATAACCATGGATTTGTCTATCTTTTCAGTTCTGTTAGTTTTTGCTTAACCAATTTTTAAACTCAGTTATTTAAGAGTATGATCATTTAGGATTATTATGTCCACTTGATAAACTGACCACTTTAATCATTTTGAAATAATGCTCTTTATTCCTAGCAATATTTTTTCATCTGAAAAGTAGTTTTTCTGATATTAATATAGCCATTCCAGCTTCTTTCATTAGTTTTAGCATGCAAAATCTTTCTTCCTTTTACTTTTAATCTACATATCTATATATTGAGTGTGTAATTCTTGTATTGGATTTATACATGGACCTAGATTTTTATCTACACTTAAAATCTCTTGTAAAAATTAGAATATTTAGATCATTTACATTTAATATGATTATTAATGTGTTTGAGTTAAATCTATCAGATTGTTTTATGTCCATCCTGTCAGATTTTTTGTCTCCATTTTTCTACTACTTTGTTACCTTTTTAAGGATTAATTTGATATTTTTATGATTGCATTTTATCTTCTTTGTTGGAATGTTACCTATACCTCTTTCTTGTTTTTTTTTAAAATTAGTGGTTATCTTAGGGCTGATTTTACTTATTACAGTCTAATTTCAAGTAATAATATATCTCTGCACACAAAATATACAACTATATACTTGTATCACACTTCTCCAAAATAATCTAACTTTGAACCTAAAGGAACCAGAAAAAGAAGAACAAACAAAGCCCAAAGAACAGTAGAAGGAAGGAAATAATAAAGATCAGGGAGGAAATAAAGGAAATAGTAACTTAAAAAATAGAAAAGTTCAATGAAACTAAAAGCTGGTTATTTGAAAACATAAACAGGATAGATAACCATTAGCCAGACTCACCCTCAAAAAAGAGAGAAGGCCCAAATAACTAAAATTAGAAATAAAAGAGAAGTTACAACCAATATCACAGAAATATCAAGAATCATAAGTGACTACTATGAAAAGTTATATGGAAACAAATTGGACAACCCAGAAGAAATGGATAAATTCTTAGAAACATACAATATTCCAAGAATGAACTAGGAAAAAGCAGACAATCTGAACAGACCAATTAATAATAATGAAACTGAATCAGTTAAAAAAACAAACTCCCAACAGACAAAAGTTCGAGTCCAGATGGCTTCATATGTGAATTCTACCAAACATTTAAACAACAGTTAATACCTATTATTCTCAAATTATTCCACAAAATTGAAAATGAAAGGCCACTTCTGAACCCATTCTATGAGGCCAGCATCACCCTGATAGCAAAACCAGAAAAAGACACTACAGAAAAAGAAAATTACCTGTCAATATCCCTGATTAACATAGATGCAAAATTTTTCAATAAAATATTAGCAAACTGCATTCAGCAACATGCTAAAAGGATCATATACCAGATCAAGTGGGATTTATCCCAGGGGTGCAAGGATGATACAACACCCACAAATTAATCAACATGATACACCACATTAACAAAACAAAGGATAAAAATTATGTGATCATCTCAACAGATGTAGAAAAAGCATTTGACAAAACTGAACATCCTTTTACAATAAAAAGTCTCAACAAAGTGAATAAAGAGAGAATATACCTGAACATAATAAAGGCTATATATGACAAACCTAACATCATATTCAATGGTACAAAGCTGAAAGCTTTTCCTCTAAGATCAGGAACAAGACAAGGATGCCCATTCTTGCCACTTTTATTCAACACAGTATTGGAAGTCCTAGGCACAGCAGTAATATAAGAAAAAGAGATAAAACTTATCCAAATTGGAAAGGAAGAAGTAAAACTGGTACTATTTGCAAATATGATACTATAAATTGAAAACCCTAAAAACTCCACCACAAAAAGCCTACTAGAACTAGTAAATGAATTCAGTAAATTTGCAGGATATAAAACCAATATACAGAAATCTGTTGTATTTCTATGCATTAATATCAAACAATCAGAAAAAGAAATTAAGAAATCAATCTCATTTTACAAGCACATCAAAAAGAATAAAATACCAAGGAATGAAGTTAACCAAGGAGGTGAAAGACCTACACTCTGAAAACTATAAGATTGATGAAAGAAACTGAAGAGGACACAAATAAATGGAAAGATATTCCATGTTCATGAATTGGAAGAATTAAAATGTCCATACCACCAAAAGCAATCTACAGGTACAATTTAATCTTTATCAAAATACCCATGGAATTTTTTACAGAACTAGAACAAAGAATCCTAAAATCTGTATGGAACCAAAAGAGACCCCAAAGAGCAATAGCAATCTTGAGAAAGAAAAACAAAACTGGAGGTATCACTCTCTCTTATTTTAAATTATACTACAAAGCTATAGTAAACAAAACAGTGTGGTACTGGCACAAAAACAGATCAATGGAACAGAACAGAGAGCACAGAAATAAACCCATGCTTATATGGGTAATTATTCTATGATAAAGGAGGCAAGAATATACAGTGGAGAAAAGAGTCTCTTCGATAAATGGTGTTGGGAAAACTGTACAGCTACATGCAAAAGAATGAAACTACATCACACTATTACACCCTATACAAAAGTAAACTCAAAGTGGATTGAAGACTCAGATGTAAGACCTGAAACCATAAAACTCCTAGAAGAAAATATAGGGAGTACATTCTTTCATGTTTGTCTTAGCAATATTTTTTATGGAACTGTCTCCTCAGGGCAGCAAAAGCAACAGTAAACAAGTAGGACTACATCAAACTAAAAAACCTTTGCATAGTGAAGGAAACCATCAACAAAACAAAAAGGCAGGCTACTGAATGGGAGAATATGTTTGCAAATCATATGTCCGACAAGGGGTTAATATCCAAAACATATAAAGAACTCACACAACTCAATATTAAAAAACTAATAATTTGTTTTAAAAATGGCAGAGGACCTGAATAAACACTTTTCCAAAGAAGACACACAGATGACCAACAGGCACATGAAAATATGCTCAACATCACTCATCATCAGGGAACTGCAATTCAAAACCACAATGAGATATCACCTCACACATGTCAGAATGACTGTTATCAAAAATACAAGAAATAAGAAGGGTTGGAAAGGATGTGGAAAAAAGCGAACACTTGTGTACTGTTGGTAGTAATGTAAATTGGTGTGGCCACTATAGAAAACAGTATGGAAGTTCCTCAAAAAATTAAAAATAGAACTACCATAAGATCCAGCATTTCCATTTCTTGGTATTTATCTGAAGAAAACAAAGACACAAATTAAAAGATACATGCACCTAGTGCATTGCAGTGTTCATTGCACATTATTTACAATACCTAAGATACAGAAGCCACTTAGTGTCTATCAATAGATGAATGGATAAAGAAGTGGTATCCATATAAAATGGAATACTACTCAGCCATAAAAAAGAGCTAAATCTTGCCATTTGTGACAACATGGATGGATCCAGAGGGTATTATGCTAAGTGAAGTAAGTCAGATAGAGAAAGACAAATACCACATGAGTCCACTTATATGTGGAAACTAAAAAAACAAAACAAATTAACAATCATAACAAAACAATAACAGACTCATAGATACAGAGAACAATCTGTTGGTTGCCAAAGGCTAGAGAGGTGGGAGATGGGTGATTTAGGGGAATGAAATTAAGCGGTACAAACTTCCAGTTATAAAATAAAATCATGGGGATGTAATGTACAGCATAGGGCATGTAGTCATAATAGTGTAACAACTCTGTATGGTAACAGATGCTAACAAGACTTACTGTGGTGATCATCTCATAATGTACAAAAATATTGAATCACTATGCGGTATTACCTGAAACTAATATAATTTTGTAAGTCAATTATATTTCAATAAAAACAAATGAACAAAACTTGGCAGAAGGGATCACTACAGGGTTAGTTATCTTTATTTTGGCTTTTAGCTTCAGTACAGATAACACATTCCCATGAAGGAGAGTTATAGAATGTTTAAGCCACAATTTTATATTTCTGGACTGAAAAAAGAGAGGACAGAGATTGGAGCAACCCCAGCCTATGGAACATGTGGTGTGTGTGGGAAGAAGGAACCACAAAAAAATATAGAGCCCTAGAGTCACATTTTGTGTATAAACTCTGCACAAATCTCTACCAGACCGCCAAATTATAAATGTGCAGGACAAAAAGCAGGGTGTAAGCAACCCAGCTAATGGAGGAAAAAAATTTTTAAAGTTAACAGAGATTTGAGTTTTCACCCAGATTTAGAGTTATTTCTTTGAGTCCAACCAAGTTAACTGTCTGCTAAAACAAAAATATACATACTTTTCTCAGTTACATAACAGAATTCCAGTCTCCATAACATGACTTTCACAATGTCCAGGATATAATCCAAAATTACTTGAAATATAAAGAAGCAACAAAATGTAACCCATTTTAAGAAGGAAAAACAATCAATAAAGGCCAATATAGAAATGATTTAAATGTTAGAGCTAGTCATCAAGAACTTCAAAGTAGCTCTCATAACTAGACTCAATGAGGCATAGGAAAATATGGCCGTAATGAATAAAAAGATAGGGAACCCCAAATGAGAAATAAAAAATATGAAAAAGAAAAGTGGAAAATCCTAGAAGTGAAAAATATAATTCTGAATGAAAAAGTCACTGGATGGACTTAAGGACAACTGCAAATTAAAAGAAAAAATTCAGTGAAGTTAAAAATAGACAGGACAGAAGATGGCGGAAGAGTAAGACACGTAGATCACCTTCCTTCCCACAGATACAGTAGAAATACATCTACACGTGGAACTGCTCCTACAGAACACCCACTGAACGCTAGCAGAAAACGTCAGACCTCCCAAAAGGCAAGAAACTCCCCCCGTACTTGGGTAGGGCAAAAGAGAAAAAAGAAATAACAGAGACAAAAGAATAGGGACGGGACCTGCACCAGTGGGAGGGAGCTGTGAAGGAGGAAAGATTTCCACGCACTAGGAAGCCCCTTGGCGGGCGGAGACTGCAGGTGGCAGAGGGGGGAAGCTTCGGAGCCACGGAGG
The DNA here is from genome assembly GCF_028021215.1 of Eschrichtius robustus. Lineage (NCBI taxonomy): Eukaryota > Metazoa > Chordata > Mammalia > Artiodactyla > Eschrichtiidae > Eschrichtius > Eschrichtius robustus. The sequence goes on along the minus strand of NC_090829.1, from coordinate 82,348,670 downwards.
AGAGCGCAGCCACAGGGGTGCGGAGGGCAAAGCGGAGAGACTCCCGCACAGAGGCTTGGCACCGAGCAGCACTCACCAGCCTGAGAGGCTTGTCTGCTCACCCGCCGGGGTGGGCGGGGCTGGGAGCTGAGGCTCGGGCTTCGGTCGGATCCCAGGGAGAGGACTGGGGTTGGCGGTGTGAACACAGCCTGAATGGGTTAGTGCACCACAGCTAGCTGGGAGGGAGTCTGGGAAAAAGTCTGCAGCTGCCGAAGAGGCAAGAGACTTTTTCTTGCCTCTTTGTTTCACGGCGCGCAAGGAGAGGGGATTCAGAGCGCCAGAGACGGGCGCGAGCCGCGGTTATCAGCGCGGACCCCAGAGACGGGCGTGAGACGCTGGGGCTGCTGCTGCCGCCTCCAAAAAGCCTGTGTGCGAGCACAGGTCACTCTCCACACCGCCCCTCCCGGGAGCCTGTGCAGCCCGCCACTGCCAGGGTCCCGTGATCCGGGGACAACTTCCCCGGGAGAACACACGGCGCGCCTCAGGCTGCTGCAACGTCATGCTGGCCTCTGCCTCCGCAGGCTTGCCCCGCCTCCTCTGTACCCCTCCCTCCCCGCGGCCTGGGTGAGCCAGAGCCCCCGAAGCAGCTGCTCCTTTAACCCCGTCCTGTCTGGGCGGGAAACAGATGCCCTCAGGCGACCTACACGCAGAGGCGGGTCCAAATCCAAAGCTGAACTCCAGGAGCTGTGCGAACAGAGAAGAGAAGGGGAAATCTCTCCCAGCAGCCTCAGAAGCAGCGGATTAAAACTCCACAAACAACTTGATGTGCCTGCATCTGTTGAATACCTGAATAGACAACGAATCATCCCAAATTCAGGAGGTGGACTTTGGGAGCAGGATATATTAATTTTTCCCCTTTTCCTTTTTTTGTGAGTGTATATGTATATGCTTCTGGGTGAGATTTTGTCTGTATACCTTTGCTTTATAATAGCTTTATTTTATTTCACTATATTTTAGCCTCTTTCTTTCTTTCTTTCTTTCTATTTTTTCTCCCTTTTACTCTGAGCCGTGTGGACAAAAGGCTCTTGGTGCTCCAGCCAGGCATCAGGGCCGTGCCTCTGAGGTGGGAGAGCCAACTTCAGGACACTGGTCCACAAGAGACCTCCCAGCTCCACGTAATACCAAACGGCAAAAATCTCTCAGAGATCTCCATCTCAACATCAAGACCCAGCTTCACTCAACGACCAGCAAGCTACAGTGCTGGACACCCTATGCCAAACAACTAGCAAGACAGGAACACAGCCCCATCCATTAGCAGAGAGGCTGCCTAAAATCATAATAAGGCCACAGACACCCCAAAACACACCACCAGACGTGGACGTGCCCACCAGAAAGACAAGATCCAGCCTCATCCACCAGAACTCAGGCACTAGTTTCCTCCACCAGGAAGCCTACACAACCCACTGAACCAACCTTAGCCACTGGGGACAGATACCAAAAACAACGGGAACTACAAACCTGCAGCCTGTGAAAAGGAGACCCCAAACACAGTAAGATAAGCAAAATGAGACGACAGAAAAACACACAGCAGATGAAGGAGCAGGGTCAAAACACGCCAGATTTAACAAATGAAGAGGAAATAGGTAGTCTACCTGAAAAAGAATTCAGAATAATGATAGTAAGGATGATCCAAAATCTTGGAAATAGAATAGAGAAAATGCAAGAAACATTTAACAAGGACGTAGAAGAACTAAAGAGGAACCAAGCAACGATGAAAAACACAATAAATGAAATTAAAAATACTCTAGATGGGATCAATAGCAGAATAACTGAGGCAGAAGAAAGGATAAGTGACCTGGAAGATAAAATGGTGGAAATAACTACTGCAGAGCAGGATAAAGAAAAAAGAATGAAAAGAACTGAGGACAGTCTCAGAGACCTCTGGGACAACATTAAACGCACCAACATTCGAATTATAGGGGTCCCAGAAGAAGAAGAGAAAAAGAAAGGGGCTGAGAAAATATTTGAAGAGATTATAGTTGAAAACTTCCCTAATATGGCAAAGGAAATAGTTAATCAAGTCCTGGAAGCACAGAGAGTCCCATACAGGATAAACCCAAGGAGAAACACGCCAAGACACATATTAATCAAACTGTCAAAAATTAAATATAAGGAAAACATATTAAAAGCAGCAAGGGAAAAACAACAAATAACACACAAGGGAATCCCCATAAGGCTAACATCTGATCTTTCAGCAGAAACTCTGCAATCCAGAAGGGAGTGGCAGGATATACTTAAAGTGATGAAGGAGAAAAACCTGCAACCAAGATTACTCTACCCAGCAAAGATCTCATTCAGATTTGATGGAGAAATTAAAACCTTTACAGACAAGCAAAAGCTGAGAGAGTTCAGCACCACCAAACCAGCTTTACAACAAATGCTAAAGGAACTTCTCTAGGCAAGAAACACAAGAGAAGGAAAACACCTACAATAACAAACCCAAAACAGTTAAGAAAATGGGAATAGGAATATACATATCGATAATTACCTTGAATGTAAATGGATTAAATGCTCCCACCAAAAGACACAGGCTGGCTGAATGGATACAAAAACAAGACCCATATATATGCTGTCTACAAGAGACCCACTTCAGACCTAGAGACACATACAGACTAAAAATGAGGGGATGGAAAAAGATATTCCATGCAAATGGAAATCAAAAGAAAGCTGGAGTAGCAATTCTCATATCAGACAAAATAGACTTTAAAATAAAGACTACTACAAGAAACAAAGAAGGACACTATATAATGATCAAGGGATCGATCCAAGAGGAAGGTATAACAATTGTAAATATTTATGCACCCAACATAGGAGCACCTCAATACATAAGGCAAATACTAACAGCCATAAAAGGGGAAATCGACAGCAACACAATCATAGTAGGGGACTTTAACACCCCACTTTCACCAATGGACAGATCATCCAAAATGAAAATAAATAAGGAAACACAAGCTTTAAATGATACATTAAACAAGATGGACTTAATTGATATTTATAGGACATTCCACCCAAAAACAACAGAATACACATTTTTCTCAAGTGCTCATGGAACATTCTCCAGGATAGATCATATCTTGGGTCACAAATCAAGCCTTGGTAAATTTAAGAAAATTGAAATCGTATCAAGGATCTTTTCCGACCACAACGCTATGAGACTAGATATCAATTACAGGAAAAGATCTGTAAAAAATACAAACACATGGAGGCTACACAATACGCTACTTAATAACGAAGTGATCACTGAAGAAATCAAAGGGGAAATCAAAAAATACCTAGAAACAAATGACAATGGAGATACAATGACCGAAAACCTATGGGACACAGCAAAAGCAGTGCTAAGAGGGAAGTTCATAGCAATACAAGCCTACCTCAAGAAACAGGAAACATCTCGAATAAACAACCTAACCTTGCACCTAAAGCAATTAGAGAAAGAAGAACAAAAAAACCCCAAAGCCAGCAGAAGGAAAGAAATCATAAAGATCAGGTCAGAAATAAATGAAAAAGAAATGAAGGAAACAATAGCAAAAATCAATGAAACTAAAAGCTGGTTCTTTGAGAAGATAAACAAAATTGATAAACCATTAGCCAGACTCATCAAGAGAAAAAGGGAGAAGACTCAAATCAATAGAATTAGAAATGAAAAAGGAGAAGTAACCACTGACACTGCAGAAATACAAACGATCATGAGAGATTACTACAAGCAACTCTATGCCAATAAAATGGACAACCTGGAAGAAATGGACAGATTCTTAGAAATGCACAAACTGCCGAGACTGAACCAGGAAGAAATAGAAAATATGAACAGACCAATCACAAGCACTGAAATTGAAACTGTGATTAAAAACCTTCCAACAAACAAAAGCCCAGGACCAGATGGCTTCACAGGTGAATTCTATCAAACATTTAGAGAAGAGCTAACACCTATCCTTCTCAAATTCTTCTGAAATATTGCAGAGGGAGGAACACTCCCCAACTCATTCTACGAGGCCACCATCACCCTGATACCAAAACCAGACAAAGATGTCACAAAGAAAGAAAGCTACAGGCCAATATCACTGATGAACATAGATGCAAAAATCCTCAACAAAATACTAGCAAACAGAATCCAACAGCACATTAAAAGGATCATACACCATGATCAAGTGGGGTTTATCCCAGGAATGCAAGGATTCTTCAATATACGCAAATCAATTCAATGTGATACACCATATTAACAAATTGAAGGAGAAAAACCATATGATCATCTCAATAGATGCAGAGAAAGCTTTCGACAAAATTCAACACCCATTTATGATAAAAGCCCTGCAGAAAGTAGGCATAGAAGGAACTTTCCTCAACATAATAAAGGCCATATATGACAAACCCACAGCCAACATTGTCCTCAATGGTGAAAAACTGAAACCATTTCCACTAAGATCAGGAATAAGACAAGTTTGCCCACTCTCACCACTATTATTCAACATAGTTTTGGAAGTGTTAGCCACAGCAATCAGAGAAGACAAAGAAATAAAAGGAATCCAAATCGGAAAAGAAGAAGTAAAGCTGTCACTATTCGCAGATGACATGATACTATACATAGAGAATCCTAAAGATGCTACCAGAAAACTCCTAGAGCTAATCAATGAATTTGGTAAAGTAGCAGGATACAAAATTAATGCACAGAAATCTCTTGCACTTCTATACACTAATGATGAAAAATCTGAAAGTGAAATTAAGAAAACACTCCCGTTTACCATTGCAACAAAAAGAATAAAATATCTAGGAATAAACCTACCTAAGGAGACAAAAGACCTGTATGCAGAAAATTATAAGACACTGATGAAAGAAATTAAAGATGATACAAATAGATGGAGAGATATACCATGTTCCTGGATTGGAAGAATCAACATTGTGAAAATGACTCTACTACCCAAAGCAATCTACAGATTCAATGCAATCCCTATCAAACTACCACTGGCATTTTTCACAGAACTAGAACAAAAAATTTCACAATTTGTATGGAAACACAAAAGACCCCGAATAGCCAAAGCAATCTTGAGAACGAAAAATGGAGCTGGGGGAATCAGGCTCCCTGACTTCAGACTATATTACAAAGCTACAGTAATCAAGACAGTTTGGTACTGGCACAAAAACAGAAACATAGATCAATGGAACAGGATAGAAAGCCCAGAGATAAACCCACACACATATGGTCACCTTATCTTTGATAAAGGAGGCAAGCATATACAGTGGAGAAAAGACAGTCTCTTCAATAAGTGGTGCTGGGAAAACTGGACAGATACATGTAAAAGTATGAAATTAGAACACTCCCTGACACCGTGCACAAAAATAAACTCAAAATGGATTAAAGACCTAAGTGTAAGGCCAGACACTATCAAACTCTTAGCGGAAAACATAGGCAGAACACTCTATGACATACATCACAGCAAGATTCTTTTTGACCCAGCTCCCAGAGAAATGGAAATAAGAACACAAATAAACAAATGGGACCTAATGAAACTTAAAAGCTTTTGCACAGCAAAGGAAACCATAAACAAGACCAAAAGACAACCATCAGCATGGGAGAAAATATTTGCAAATGAAGCAACTGACAAAGGATTAATCTCCAAGATTTACAAGCAGCTCATGCAGCTCAATATCAAAAAAACGAACAACCCAATCCAAAAATGGGCAGAAGACCTAAATAGACATTTCTCCAAAGAAGATATACAGATTGCCAAGAGACACATGAAAGAATGCTCAACATCATTAATCATTAGAGAAATGCAAATCAAAACTACAATGAGATATCATCTCACACCGGTCAGAATGGCCATCATCAAAAAATCTAGAAACAATAAATGCTGGAAAGGGTGTGGAGGAAAGGGAACACTCTTGCACTGTTGGTGGGAATGTAAACTGTTACAGCCACTATGGAGAACATTATGGAGGTTCCTTAAAAAACTACAAATAGAACTACCATACGACCCAGCAATCCCACTACTGGGCATATACCCTGAGAAAACCATAGTTCAAAAAGAGTCATGTACCAAAATGTTCATTGCAGCTCTATTTACAATAGCCAGGACATGGATACAACCTAAATGTCCATCATCGGATGAATGGATAAAGAAGATGTGGCACATATATACAATGGAATATTACTCAGCCATAAAAAGAAATGAAATGGAGGTATTTGTAATGAGGTGGATGGAGTTAGAGTCTGTCATACAGAGTGAAGTAAGTCAGAAAGAGAAAAACAAATACAGTATGCTAACACATATGTACGGAACCTAAGGGAAAAAAAACCAAAAAGGCCATGAAGAACCTAGTGGCAAGACGGGCATAAAGACACAGACCTACTAGAGAATGGACTTGAGGATATGGGGAGGGGGAGGGGTGAGATGTGACAGGGTGAGAGAGTGTCATGGACATATATACACTACCAAATGTAAAATAGATAGCTAGTGGGACGCAGCCGCATAGCACAGGGAGATCAGCTCGGTGCTTTGTGACCACCTAGAGGGGTGGGATGGGGAGGGTGGGAGGGAGGGAGATGCAAGAGGGAAGAAATATGGGAACATTTTGTATATGTATAACTGATTCACTTTGTTATAAAGCAGAAGCTAACACACCATTGTAAGGCAATTATACTTCAATAAAGATGTTTTTTTAAAAAAAAAGTGATATAGCTACACTTTAAAAAAAAAGAAAAGAGACCTTCAAGATGGTGGAGGAGTAAGACGTGGAGATCATCTTCCTTGCCACAAATACATCAGAAATACATCTACATGTGGAACAACTCCTACAGAACACCTACTGAATGCTGGCGGAAGACCTCAGACTTCCCAAAAGGCAAGAAACTCCCCATGTACTTGGGTAGGGCAAAACAAAAAAGACAAAACAGAGACAAAAGAATTGGGATGGGACCTGCACCTCTGGGAGGCAGCTGTGAAGGAGGAAAAGTTCACATACACTAGGAAGCCCTGTCACTGGCGGAGAAAGGGGGTGGAGGGGGGGAAGAGCCACAGAGGAAAGCACGGCAACAGGGCCGCAGAGGGCAAAGCAGAGAGATTGCCGCACAGAGGATCAGTGCCAACCAGTACTCACCACACCGAGAGGCTTGTCTGCTAACTCACCAGGGCAGGCAGGGACTGGGAGCTGAGGCTCCAGCTTCAGAGGTCAGATCCCAGGGAGAGGACTGGGGTTGGCTGCATGAACACAGCCTGAAGGGGGCTAGTGAGCCACAGCTAGCTGGGAAGGAGTCCAGGAAAACGTCTGGACCTGCCTAAGAGGCAAGAGACCACTGTTTTGGGGTGTGCAAGAAGAGGGGATTCAGAGCACTGCCTAAGCGAGCTCCAGAGACGGGCACGAGCCGCGGCTATCAGCGCAGACACCAGAGATGGGCCTGAAACGCTAAGGCTGCTGCTGCAGCCACCAAGAAGCCTGTCTGCAAGCACAGGTCACTATCCACACCTCCCCTCCCGGGAGCCTGTGCAGCTCGCTGCTGCCAGGGTCCCGTGATCCAGGGACAACTTCCCAGGGAGAACACACAGCACGCCTCAGGCTGTTGCAATGTCACTCTGGCCTCTGCTGCCGCAGGCTCGCCCCACATTCCCTACCCCTCTTACCTCCCGGCCTGAGTAAGCCAGAGCCCCCTAATCAGCTGTTACTTTAACCCCGTCCTCTCTGGGTGGGGAACAGACGCCCTCAGGAGACCTACACGCAGAGGTGGGGCAAAATACAAAGCTGAACCCCAGGAGCTGTGCAAACAAAGAAGAGAAAGGGAAATTTCTCCCAGCAGGCTCAGGAGCACAGGATTAAATCTCCACAATCAACTTGATGTACCCAGCATCTCAGGAATGGCTGAATAGACAACAAATCATCCGAAAGTTGAGGCAGTGGACTTTGGGAGTAACTGTAGACTTGGGGTTTGCTTTCTGCATCTAATTTGCTTCTGGTTTTATGTTTATCTTAGTTTAGCATTTAGAGCTTATCATCATTGGTAGATTTGTTTATTGATTTGGTTGCTCTCTTCCTTTTTATGAAAAAATATATATATATTTTTTCAGTTTTCTCTTTTTGTGAGTGTGTATGTGTATGCTTCTTTGTGTGATTTTGTCTGTATAGCTTTGCTTTTGTCATCTGTCCTAGGGTTCTGTCTGTTTTCTTTTTTTTTAAGTATAGTTTTCAGCACTTGTTATCATTGGTGGATTGGTTTTTTGGTTTGGTTGCTGTCTTCTTTCTTTCATTACTTTTTAATTTTTAATTTTTAATAATTATTTTTTATTTTAATAACTTTATTTTATTTATTTATTTTCTTTCTTTCTTTCTCCCTTATCTTCTGAGCCGTGTGGCTGACAGGGTCTTGGTGCTCTGGCAGGGTGTCAGGCTGGTGCCTCTGAGATGGGAGAGCAGAGTTCAGGACATTGGTCCACCAGAGAGTGGCTCCATGTCATATAAAATGGTGAAAGCTCTCCCAGAGATCTCCATCTCAACGGTAAGACCCAGCTCCACTCAATGACCAGCAAGCTACAGTGCTGGACACCCTATGGCAAACAACCAGCAGGACAGAAACACAACCACACCCATTAGCAGAGAGGCTGCCTAAAATCATAATAAGGTCACAGACACCACAAAACACACCACCGGATGTGGTCCTGCCCACCAGCAAGACAAGATCCAGCCTCATCCACCAGAACACAGGCACTAGTCCCCTCCACCAGGAAGCCTACACAACCCATTGAACCAACCTTACCCACTGTGGGCACACACCAAAAACAACAGGAAATATGAATCTGCAACCTGAGAAAAGGAGACCCCAAACACAGTAAGTGAAGCAAAATTAGAAGACAGAGAAACACACAGCAGATGAAGGAGCAAGGTAAAAACCCACCAGAGCAAGCAAATGAAGAGGAAATAGGCAGTCTACATGAAAAAGAATTCAGGGTAATGATAGTAAAGATGATCCAAAATCTTGGAAATAGAATGGAGAAAATACAAGAAACGTTTAACAAGGACCTAGAAGAACTAAAGAGCAAACAAACAACGATGAACAATGCAATAAATGAAATTAAAAATTCTCTAGAAGGAATCAATAGCAGAATAACTGAGGCAGAAGAACAGATAAGTGACCTGGAAGATAAAATAGTGGAAATAACTACTGCAGAGCAGAATAAAGAAAAAAGAATGAAAAGAATTGAGGACAGTCTTAGAGATCTCTGGGACAACATTAAATGCACCAATATTCGAATTACAAGGATCCCAGAAGAAGAAGAGAAAAAGAAAGGGACTGAGAAAATATTTGAAGAGATTACAGTTGAAAACTTCTTTAACATGGGAAAGGAAATAGTCAGTCAAGTCCAGGAAGCACAGAGAGTCCCATACAGGATAAATCCAAGGAGAAACATGCCAAGACACATATTGATCAAACTATCAAAAATTAAATAAAAAAAAAAAAAATTAAAAGCAGCAAGGGAAAAACAACAAATAACATACAAGGGAATCCCCATAAGGTTAACAGCTGATCTTTCAGTAGAAACTCTGCAAGCCAGAAGGGAGTGGTAGGATATATTTAAAGTGATGAAAGGGAAAAACCTACAACTAAGATTACTCTAACCAGCAAGGTTCTATTCAGATTCGATGGAGAAATTAAAACCTTTACAGACAAGCAAAAGCTAAGAGAATTCAGCACCACCAAATCAGCTTTACAACAAATACTAAAGGAACTTCTCTAGGCAGGAAACACAAGAGAAGGAAAAGACCTACAATAACAAACACAAAACAATTAAGAAAATAGTAATAGGGACACACATATCGATAATTACCTTAAATGTAAATGGAGTAAATTCTTCAACCAAAAGACATAGACTAGCTGAATGGATACATAAACAAGACCCATATATATGCTGTCTACAAGAGACCCACTTCAGACCTAGGGACACATACAGACTGAAAGTGAGGGGATGGAAAAGGATATTCCATGACAATGGAAATCAAAGGAAAGCTGGAGTAGCAATTCTCATATCAGACAAAATAGACTTTGAAATAAAGACTATTACAAGAGACAAAGAAGGACACTACATAATGATCAAGGGATCGATCCAAGAAGAAGATATAACAATTGTAAATATTTATGCACCCAACATAGGAGCACCTCAATACATAAGGCAAATGCTAGCAGCCATAAAAGGGGAAATCGACAGTAACACAATCATAGTAGGGGACTTTAACACCCCACTTTCACCAATGGACAGATCATCCAAAATGAAAATAAATAAGGAAACACAAGCTTTAAATGATACATTAAACAAGATGGATTTAATTGATATTTATAGGACATTCCATCCAAAAACAACACAATACACATTCTTCTCAAGTGCTTATGGAACATTCTCCAGGATAGATCATATCTTGGGTCACAAATCAAGCCTTGGTAAATTTAAGAAAATTGAAATCGTATCAAGTATCTTTTCCGACCACAATGCTATGAGACTAGATATCAATTACAGGAAAAGATCTGTAAAAAATACAAACACGTGGAGGCTAAACAATACATTACTTAATAATCAAAAGGTCACTGAAGAAATCAAAGAGGAAATCAAAAAATACCTAGAAACAAATGACAATGAAAACACGATGACCCAACACCTATGGGATGCAGCAAAAGCAGTTCTATGAGGGACGTTTATAGCAATACAATCCTATAAATTTACAGTTTTAAGAACCTTAGAAAGTTTCAAGCCACATAAAGATGAATAAAACCATACTTATGCATACAGTTAACCTGTTGATACCAACGATAAAGATAACATCTTGAAAACAGCAGGGGACTATGACATATTTTATTCAGGAGGAGACCAATTTACATAACTGTTAACATCTCATCAGAATCTACAGAGGCAAGAGAATGAGATTACATTCTCAAGGTTCTGGGAAGAAAAATCAATGTACTGCAATTTCAAAAATAGGAAAATATGAGAATTTGTCAAACATTTACTACCAAAAATGCTTAGTGAATTGTTCAAGCTGAATGAAAATAATTCCAAATAGAAATTCAGATATTCAAGAAGGAATAAAGAACATTGGAAATGGCAAATAAACATAAACACAAAAGATGTTCTTTCCTCTTTTCTGTTTAAAAAATATATACATATATGACTTAAAGCAAAAGTTATGCTCTGTTGTGAACTTCATAATGTATGTATGACAGCTAGAGAGGGTTGGCTGGTGGGGTAAATAGACCTACAGAGTCCCCAGGTGTCTACATTTTATATGCAGTAGTACAATAATACAAAAAGTAGACTATAAAAATTAAGGATATACATTTAATCCACAGAGCAACTGCCAGAAGACATTCAGAAGCATAGGTAAAAAGCTAATAGATAAATTAAATGGCTTTAAATATATTCAAATTACCCAAAAGAATGGAGGAAAAAAAGAGATGAACAGAAACAAATAACAAAATAGAGCTAAATCCAAGCATATCATTAATTAATTATAATGTTACTAGACAAAACAGGCTAATCAGGAAGCCGAATTTATTAATATTGACAAGAAACAAGCCTAAGTATATGCTGTCTAAACAGACACTTTTAGAATAATGCACAGATATGTTGGAAGTAAATAGATAAGAAATATATGTGTACATATATATAAAATATTACACAAACAGTAATTATAAGAAGGCTGGTAACCATATTTATGTAAAATAAAAGAGACTTTAAGATAAAGAGTATTACCACACATAGAAACGAATAATATTAAGGAGCTATATCATCAGGAAGACATAATGATCAGAAATATAGATGTACCTAATTAGTAACTTCAAACTGCATGAGTCAAAAATTGACAGAATTAAAGGAAGACTAGTTAATTCCACAATCATAAATGGAGATTTTAACACTCTTCTCCCATCGATTGATAGAATACTAGATAAATATCAGTAAATACATAAAAGGTCTGAGAAGTATTCTCAACCATTTTTATTGAATTTATATTTATGAAATACTATAATCAACCACTTCAGGATACACAATCTGTTTAAGTGGATATGGTACATTTATCAAGATAGGTCATATCTTGGGTCATGACACCAGTCTCTATAAATTTAAATCAGCGAATATCATACAAAGTATGTTCTACTACCACAATGATAGTAAATATGAAATAAACAGCATTCTATCTAAGAAAATCCCATCAGAAATTGGAAGACACATATCTAAATAATATATGGGTCAAAGAATAAATCACAGGTAAATTAGAAAATAGTCCAAACTGAATGGTAAAGAAATTGCAACATAACAAAACTTGTGGGATGCAGCCAAAGGAGTTCTTACAGGGAAATGTATTAATCTTTCATGATTATATTAGGAAAGAGAAAGGCAGAAAATCAATGACCTAAGTTTTCACTTTCCAAGGCTAGAAAAGTAGAGCAAAGTAATACACCAATGTAAGTAGAAGGAGGACAGTAATAAAGGTAAGACCAGAAATTAACAAAAAAAGAATATGAAATATTAATAAATTCTGTCTTCCTTGTTGCCTCTGCTGCTAATACCTCTATCAAATTCCTCCATTTTTTTCATATGTTGTTTTTCCTTTGGCTACTTGGAGATTCAATCCCTGTGAGTACTTTTTAGAAATCAGCCAAAGATTTGAGTATGGTTTATATCAAAATTTGGGGCTCTCCTTCTGTGGCTCCCTACTTTGTGGAATTTTATTTTCTTTCCAGCCATGTTGACATCTCTGAATTCCTCAGGTCAATAGGATTTTGGTTTTCTCCTTGACCTTTATCTGCCAGCATACTGTATTGACTGGGTAGTAGTAGCCTCAGAGCAAAGTTGTATAAATGCAGATCTTGTTCTGGGTGGTTCTCTTTATTTAAGAGTCTAATTGCTCCAGTATCTCCTTGTTTGTGGTTGCTTTCCAATGTCTTAAAGCAATTTTCCAAAGTTTACCATTGTTTTCAGCAGGAGAGTTATTCTGATTCAAGATCCTCTGCTCGAAGTCCTCCATGTAATTTTTATGTTCAGACAAACCAACATCCTGGTAAAGTGCTTCTCAAATTTTAATGCACAAATGAATCATCTGGGAGTTATGCTAAAATGCAGGTTCTGATTCAGTAGGTCTGGAGTGGGGCCTAAGATTCTGCATTTTAAACAAGTTCACAGGGAATATGGATGCTACTGTGCACAGACCACTTTTTGAGTAGTGAGGCCTTAGACTACTAACATAGTGAAATATTGGCAGTAAATTTTACAGTGTGCTACAACAGAATTTTACAGTTTGAAACAATTCAGGTTAACACATGGCTTTTAATGGAGAAGCACTGGCTGTGGTTGCAAATTCTTATTGTCCCGAACCTAGGGATCTGAACAAGTGTCAGTATTGATAAAACCTACCTCTACCTTATTAATGCTAATGGATTAAACAGCACCATGAGCCTGATTATCTGTTAGCCAATTAAGATAAGCATTGAACTTGTCTTTATAGTATATTTATTGTGATTGGAAATATTGATGTATTCCACGTTAAATACTGGCCAATATATCAAGTACACAATTTTGCCCTGGGCAGATTCCAAAACAACCACTGAAAACATATTTTAAAAAGGACAGTTGCTAACTTTTCTCCAAAAAAAAAAAAAAAAATGGATTTGCATCTTAATGGGCGATAACAATGAAATTTCTTCCAAGGATCTGAAAGGAAGTTATCTCCTCCATCTTTATAATATCCACAGTCAGTCACTACCATAGGCAGCCCTCTTTAGATAACCCCTCCCTTGGCTCAGCAAACTCAGTCATTACATTGTACAGATTTTATCTTCTAAATAATTAACCAGTCCAACTCCTACCGGCTCCACCCTTGCTATCACTTCCCTAACTTAAGTAATGAACACCTCTCTTGACTGCTATTCCTTTTTCCTTCAGGTCCATATCCAACTCTGCCACCCAAGTAATATACTTAGCCCCCTCCTTAAAACATCTACAATATAAAGGTCAAGCTACTCAATGTGACATAGAAGGCACTTCACGAACTTATCTCTGCCTATCACTATGCTTTCTTATCCCATGAGTCCTTTCCTCTCAAATTATATTTCAGTGATGATAAACTGTTGTACTCATACCGGCCATGCTATTTCTCCCCTTCATGCATTGGCCCTATTTGCAATAATGTTTCCTATCTCTATCAAAACCATCCATCTCCTTCCTCTAGATTAGTCTTAATTCCCTTTGAGACTTAACTCAGTTGTCATCTTCTCCAGAAGCCAACCAGCTGCTTATTGCCAAGTTCCTCAGTGTACACATAATGCCCAGTGAGTATTTCTACCACCGGAGTATCACATACCAATAAATTACCTGTTTTTATTTTTGTCTCCTTCTTAGATTATAACATAGAAATCAGTCTTAATGTTGCCTTTATCTCTGTGTAAGAGTCCAGGCTGGCACTACGTTAGAGTTCAGTAAGGCCTGATAAAACATATTAATGAGAAAATCATTCAATTATTTGAACAAGTGGTACTAGAGTTTCTCTGGTTTAAATTTAAGAAACTGCCTCGTTCATCTGTATTAAATGAAAGGAGTAAAATGTTAAGAGTATTGCCTAGCAAGAGAGAAAGAGATAATTAAACTACTAAGGTAATAGGAATTTGAGGGTATAGCAGGAAAAGGGAGAAAGGTAAAGAGGAACAAAAGAAGGTTGAATAATGTGATGGAAGGCTAGAGTCTGGAGCCTTGGGAGATGGGTAGTCAGAGGGAAATCCCAGTGGCTTGGTGGTGGAAATTTTTCATTTTGGGTTTTTTGTTTGTTTCTTTCTTTTCTCAGTATGTGTACTGTCTACCCAATACCTTCCTCTTCTTTTGAAAACAGAACCCCTCTTCTTTCAGACTGTTATAAACATTTAGTTCCAGAGGAAGCTACCAAGTTCGTTCATGCTATTAGGAAATACTGGACACCTTCTATGTGCCAGGGACTGTCCTAAGATGTAGTGTTGGGGCAACCAAGGGGAAGCTACCAAGTTCAAAATGAGTCCAACACCCTGTACATGGCTGAGTGGCCAGGGAAAGAAGTTGGGGGGACAGGATGGCTGAAGCAAAGTGCTGTGCTCTGTTGGCCACATCTGAATGATCCGGAGGACAGCTGACCCAAGCTGGGCCAATTACAGCCTTTCAGTGATGTAAGGTTTTATAAACAGGCACGCCAAATACCCAATGTTAAGTTTTTGTGATGTGATCATGTAAACTCACTATTGTAACTCTTTAATTACTCCCAACTTTGTAGGAAATACTGACCTATTGATACAGAGCTGTTAAATGATATGAAGAAATAATAAGATAAGGCAGTAAAGGCAAAATACATTGCCTCTCATTCACGCCTTCCCAGACATCTATATAAATGGAGCATCATTCTAACAAGGAAAAGTGTAACCCAAGACCATCATGTGGTGATACGTTTGGAAGAGAGCGAATACGTGAAGGCAGTTCTGGGAATAAAGGGAGGAGCAGCTTCTCAGTGATGACTCCACAAAGGTTTTGATACAAACTCCCATAACCAAGTATACATGAGAGGAAGCTATCCTTAAATGTTTAACTCTCATGTGTGGGTTGCATTTGTGTACTTTACATGTGCTTGGTCCCCTGGAAATCACAGGTAATCCTCTTGCCTCCTCACTGCCACTTGGGGCTCTATTCTGTCTCCTCTTTTTCTCCTTGTACTCAGACCAAGCAATATCTGCTCACACAAAGGCAACTCTCAGGTGGGATCTCTGGTAGCAGAGCTGAAACAAGGTGGGTGAGAAGTAAGAGGGTCTAATAATGTGATCATTTCTTTCACTTTTTGCCGTCCTTGCCTACACATGCACAAGCACACAGACACACACACAGAGCTACTTGAATTAGGGAACACTATTCTATTTATTACCTGGGTCCTAACTTCACTCCTCGTCTCCCTACTTTCACTTTTGAGTTACCAGCCCTAGTCCAGTTCCTACAATGAAATGCTCAGAAAGGCTACTCTAGAGTTTCCTACCAAATACAAATGACTCCTCCATCAGTCTTTTGTGGATGGAAAGAGTCAGCATGGATGTGCAGAATAGTCTTGCTGTTTATAATCTAAATATAAGCTCTAAAGAATAAACATATATCAGGAGGCTCTAGTACTCATATATATTTCCTCATTGTTACTATTAGAAAAGTCACTTCAAAAATCTCAGAACGTCTCTGTGATTGCTTTAGGCACAGAAACTTGGCACTCTATTCTGCTGGGAAGGAAACTAGGACAAGTTATAAAGATAAGCAGGGGTGGTCACAGAAGAGAGAGGGGACAACCAGGCAGACAGCTCAGGACAAATTAATTCCCAATAAGCCACCACGGCCCTTTGTAGTTCCTGAGCTTTTTGAGCCTCTCTTATTGAAATTCTCCAACTTTCATGCTCACCGTCCTACTTATGTTGCTCTCCAATCCCAGCTCATTGATTAACCAATATTTAATTTGCATTTCTACGTGCTAGTTATTGTTCTTGGAACTGTGGATACCATCATGAGCTGAATATAATCTTGACCTAAAATGCTTAGTACACTAGGAGGGAGAGATAAATAATCAAGCAGTTAAATATGGTATCATAAATACTACCATTGGACTAAGCACAAAGTTTCTAGCACTTCCCCGCCCCCCCACCCCCACCCCTCTCCACAGACTAAGAATTTTAAAACAAGAGCCAGACTCAGGTGAATCTGTATTTGGGAAGCACCTGGCAGAGTTTCCCAAAGAAAGTTGTTGATTTTCATTCTGTTTGTACATTTACTACAGTCATAAACTCCACCTTTAATTTCTTCTGGGTGGAATCCTCTGATTATACCACCCACCAAATGGCTGATTAGGGAAAGGCAGTGAGCCACTTCCACTGCATTGTGGGTGAGAAGCGTTCCTGCCATCTCAAAATAGAAGTCAGGGAGTATTTGGTTTTTTCTCAGAAAATATTTTTACATATACAGTTTAATTTTATAGTTATATTTCAGATAAATCAAAGGTTAAAGATGATTTTATATACCGGTTTTAGAATTTAAGCACCACTATGACATAAAGAAAAGACATTCTAAGTTATACACAAATGGTTTATAATGAATTTATACCAACTTTTTAGTAAGTCAGATACTCATGCATCTCAATTTTACATACTGGGGAAAAGTTAGACTCAAGATTATGAAGTGACTTTAGCTATTTTTATCTTCTTTATTTAAAAATATATAATTTTAAATGGCTTATAGAAATGACTAGGACAATGAAATAAATTATAAAGTAAGGGGTAAGAGAAAAAATTTGTCCCATAAATTACCTAAAGCTATCTTGAGGAAGAAAGATTATTTCACAGTCCATGATTCTGTATATCCTCATGCTGAGAGCACTTAAGTCCCTGAAGCTCTTGTTCATATTTATGAGAAAGTTAAGCCCTTAGAATGTGAGAGGGAAGAGAGCATATGGTACCCTAAACGACTAGATAACTTTAAAAGCGATCGTAAAATTAGGGACCCTTAAGAAAGATTGCTCATGTTAATTCCAATGAAAATTAACCAATTCTTCTTCAAACTATTTCTCAGCCAGTGTCATAGTGAACTAGTGGCAAATGGAGAAAGGTTTGCTTCCTTTTTCTTCTTTAAACTCTGACATAGAAATAGGGATTCTCCTCAAGATGACAGAGATAACTCAATTTGCCTTGCATGGAATTCAGAGTAAATACATATCTGCAAGGTTAAAATTCATGGCTCATGTACAACTACTCCTAGTAATGAGGTCATCTAACTAGTTAAGGGATCCGGATTTCCATTGACCCACCATTTCTGAGCATGAGTTATTTTTTACCTTATTTCTACTTATTTATTTTTCATTGTGTTTCATTTGGCTTACTTGAAAAAGAAAGAAATTTGGGAATAACAAAGCACTGGGGTGTACCCACTATCTACGCTATAAAGAAATACCTCCCTAGACTCTGAGTTCGTTAAGAGACTGAATCATTCAGAAGTAACTCAGAAGAAATAATCAATGAAGGGATGCTGAAAATAATGCTGTTTTTCTGGTTTTGCCTACTCAGACACTAGAATCTCTTCTCTGAGTATCAAGTATTGTCCAGATATTTACATACAAAAACCATAAAATCGTTTTCTTTTTTAAAATCAGGGTTTTAGGGAAACAAGAGATTTGCTGAAAATGTCTGAACCCATAATCTGAAGTGAGAACTCTGAAGTTTCTTACATACACAAAAAATAGGAGTGTATAATGCTCTCTGATAGTTGTTTCTGCACTCTGCATGTTAGAAAACTGGGAATGACCTTTAAATACTATAGCTAAAGAAACAGAATGCTCTCCAGCGTGACAAACTGAAGCAGTCCATTCCTTAATTCTGAGCTCCAATTACCAGTTATCTCTTTAATACTTAAAATATAAAATTTGAGGGCTAAATAATTTACTAACTTATTTTTACAGAAGTCTTTGTTCCACTTCAATATGCTCTGCAAAAGACAAGATATGAGGGAGATGCTGCCTTTTCCCATGTACATTGAAAAAATTTATATCTGTGTTCCCTTTTGTCATGGTTGGTTTTTTGGTGTGTGTGTTCTGGGGTGATAAGATGTATGCTTTGGACCCACTTTGGAGAAAAAGTCCCTTCTGCTTGGAGTCTTTGACGTAAAATTTCTGCCACAACATAACATTATTAGCACCATTTGCCACCTCCATGGCAGCAATGGCTCAGAAAGGAGCTTGACGCCATTACTGTTTATTGTAGCAAGCCCTCATAGATTAGGCTACAGAAAGATGGAAAAATCATTCTGTAGAGGTAGAGGGGAAGCAAGAGGAAAATGATGTCAACTGATGGGAGATCATTAGAATAGGATGCAGATGTGAAAGATAAAGACAAGAAATCTTAGAGTCTTAAGATTCTTCTCCAAAAAGTTAAATGTAATCCTTGTGAAGAACCTACATTTTGTCACATTCCATACCAAATAGGAGAGAGACATAGATATTATAAAATAAGTATTATAAATCCTCTACAGAGGCTTTCCAGGTGGCGCAATGGTTAAGAATCCGCCTGCCACTGCAGGGGACGTGGGTTGGAGCCCTGGTCCGGGAAGATCCTACATGCTGTGGAGCAGCTAAGCCCATGCGCCACAACTACTGAGCCTGTGCTCTAGAGCCCGCAAGCCACAACTATTGAAGCCCATGCGCCTAGAGCCTGTGCTCTGCAACATGAGAAGCCACTGCAATGAGAAGCCCGTGCACCGCAACGAAGAGTAGCCCCCACTCGCCACAACTAGAGAAAGCCCGCGTGCAGCAACGAAGACCCAATGCAGCCAAAAATAAATAAATAAGATACATTTTTAAAAATATATTTAAAAAATCCTTCTACAGATTCTAAGAATCAGAGGTGGTGCGTTGTGGTGGTAGTTAATGATAACCTGCTTCAAAAGAACAAATACGTTTAGTAGTGATCTATTTTTGTTGCTTTCTGTTTATTCGCTTTCCCAGAATCCTTTCTCCTTCCTTTTGATAATAAAAACTGCATCTTCTCTTGGTGAACTACCCCTTTCCCTCTCTTAGACCCGTAGTTCACGTGACACTGAATTTCCCCTCTGGTTCCAAGAAAGAACAGGCAACCTAGACATGGGCAATCAGAGTATGACGTCTCCTGGCCGCATGCATCACATCTCGGGACTTTACTAGAATTATCAGGAAAGAGGCACCCTCTCTTTCTTTAAGGCACATGTTAGCCTGGAGCCCCTGGGAGTCTTACTCACTACCACATGCAGAGAGCCTGCTGAGCAAATCTGAGGAGTGGGGAGAGAGTGAGGCCTGGAAACACCAACTGGTCTAAAGGCAGACGTGCTGCAAATTTTTTCAGCAGTAGATAAATTTCATTTATTATGCTTGTAACTTAAAACTAGCTAAGTTGGATTTCTGTAACTTGAATCTGAAAGACTCAGAGTTAGAACATGTTACAAGGCAAACATAATTTTCTCCATGTGACGGCATCTTTAAAAGTTTAAATAAGTCCTGGGACTTCTCTGGTGGTCCAGCGGTTAAGACCCCATGCTCCCAATGCAGGGGGCCCGGGGTTCGATCCCTAGTCAGGGTTCGATCCCTAGATCCTGCATGCCGCAACTAAGAAACTGCATGTCGCAACTAAAATGATCCTGCACGCCGCAATGAAGATCCTGCGTGTGGCAACCAAGATCCCGCATGCTGTAACTAAGACCTGGTGCAGCCAAATAAATAAATGAATAAATAAATAAACATTAAAAAAAGGTTTAAGTAAGTCCTAAAAACTATGAAACTAGGAAGTGGCTTAGGCCAAATTAGAACCTTCAAAAATCATAACTATGAATTATGCTCTCTTCAGGAACATATACCTGCTATGCTATGAGAAGCTTTCCTATATTTATTGACTGCTACCCAATTCTGCTGACATACATAGGGAATAATAAACAAACAATGTCAACATTCTAATATTATAGCACTTTCACAATCATTAACTTATTTTGGTGCTCAATTTCGCCACTTCTTTTCAATATCACACTGAAGTTCCTTGTCAGTAAAATAAGGCAAGAAAACAAAAATGCAAGGCATAAAGTAGGGGAAGAAAGAAGTAAAACTGTCTTTATTCACAGATGACATAATCATGTATGTAGAAACTGTAAGGAATTTTAAAAACAGCTATTAATATTAATAATTAAGTTAGGCAAAATTGCAGAAAATAAAGTCATTTTACAGATGTTTTCTACCTACTAGCCACAAATAATCAGAGAATTAAACATAAAATGACCACTTACAATAACATCCAAAAACATGAAATACTTACATAATCTTTTTTTCATTTTAAATTTTCTGAGTTTGCTGTTTTGTGTTTCTTTTTTCATCCAAGGATTATTTGGACCATGTTTCTTAATTTCACAGTAGCTCAGGGTTTTTTTTTTTTTTTTTGCAATCTTTTTATTATTCTATAGTATATTTTTAAATGGAAGTCTTAATCCTCTGAATTCATTTTACAAACAACTAAGGCAGGGGTTCTCAAACTTTAGTGCACATTAAAATCACCTGGAAGACTTTCTAAAACATAGATTGCTGGATCCCATCCCCAAATTTCTGTTTCTGTAGCTGTGGGAGGTAGATTATCAAGTTTTCTAACTAGTTCCCAGGTGATGTTGACCCTACTACTGGTCTAGGAGCCACATTTTGAAAATCACTGCACTACAAGATAAATATACAGACTTGAAATTTGAAAAATACTGTTAAAAAATTAAAATAAAATGAACTTTCAGTAAGGCTTACACATAGCTGCTCAGTACCTTTTTCAAGGTCACACATTTAAAAATGACAGATCAGTATCTCCTGACTCTCAGAAAAGTAATGACCCAAGCACATCATACCATCTCCTTTGGTTCATTATAAGATTGAAGATTCTAGAAGTTAGACCTATTTAAGAATGGAAAGGACTAAGACTTCCATGTTCAGGCAGACATTAGAGAATCAGTTAGAAGAGATCATTTTGAGGAATCTTATACATTGGACTGGAGGCTAATCTGAACTACTTCTGAGATTTGAAGGTTTACAAATCTAAGAACGCAAAGGAGAATAAAGCTGATGGATACAGTGCATGAAAAAGAATAGAGCAACCATTGGGCTTTGAGTGCAGGAAGAAGGACTAAGTAAGAATAATTGCTTTGGAGTTACTAGATTTGAAAAAAGTGTTCATAATACATTGATCAAATCAAGAAAAGTTTCTAAATCAAGGGAGAAGGCTTGAGGTTAATATGACATTTAAAGTTTTTAAATGTAATAATTCAATTACCTAGTACAAAACCCAAGAAATACGACTAATAAGAAGACACCATGACCTACAAAGCTGGCATCATGTAAACTTTTGTGCTGCTGATTATAATCTGGTTCCACAAGTTAAAATTTCTAATGAGTGTAATAATTAGAAACGGTAAAACTGGAGCTCACTGTACTTAGATAACTTACCTAATGTTAATTTATCCAGTAAGTCTCATAGCTACTTCCTGGGCTTTGTGAGACTAAAACTTCTTTGTTCACTATGCCATAAATGAATAGTTTGATCTACATCCCAAGTGACCACATATATTTTCATATAAAGCAGGATGTTTTGTTAGTGAAATAACCTATTATTAATAATAATTCTGAGGAAACATAGTGGGTAGCTTTTTGCCTAGGACTATGTTCTGCGTCCCCATGAGACAATCCAAAAGATAAGGCAGTTGCTGATGGAGACAGTCACAAGTGCCATATCACTCTATTTTGAGACACATCCTCTAAGCTACTCAAATGTACCTGAAAGCAGCACAATAAAAATTTTATTTTTAATATTCACATACATTTGTTCTTCTGCACTCCAAAACTGCATCCTTTTTCTTGCTTCACGTGCCTGAAACTTACCCATTATTTCTTTCTACACTTTTTAGGTTATTTGCCACAGTCATTTTGAAACATTCTCCTTCACTGCCTGCCAGCTGGAACTGCCCTTCAATGTCTAACCCTTCAGATCCCTACTTCTTTATGAAACACATTGCATGGTATAATTAAAGTAGATTCTGTTCTGCTGTATGTTGTCTAACATTTTGCTTTGTGCCTGAGAGAGCTATTTATTTTAGCGGCCACAGAATCTTTGGGAATTGGTAGCTCCCAATGAGGGTCAGTAGGCAGCATGAAGAACAGATGACAGCCTGCAATACCTCCTTCGCATTTCTGTAAAGAGATCTGACATTTACAAAGTACTGCATGTTGCCTTTCCCCACAAATCTCTAAAGACTTCATAAAAATAAAAGGCTTAATGACTATTCCTTCACATTTGCTATGATTTCAAAAGTGCAAGATAAGCTATTTTTGATTAAACTGAAGGAGGCCTTACCATTGCAGATATGGTGAAACCATCACCAAGAATATCTGAATGCAGGAATAATAAATGTCAGAAAATCCTTTCCTAGAAACTGCAGTGCCAATTCTGGAGCTGAGAATTGCTGTTCAGGGTAGGAATTTGTGTTCTGAAGACTCAACATCCCTCTTCCTACAGTACTCTGAAATTTAGATGCAGTAGAATCAGGTAGCATTTAAACTGCCTAACAGTTCATTATTCTTCCATTTTCACTGTTCGTGAAAGAAATTTGAAAGCAAACTGAAGTCTACCTTCAATTACCAGAGATAAACTTCTTTTAATGATAGAGAATACCTTAAACTAAAGATTCAAACAAATCCCACAAGTTAATCTACCCCTGAATATTTTAAATTGCATATAAAACCTGCATGCATTAATAAGAAATGACTTAACTTTATAAATACTGCCTTGTTTTTAATTTTCTGGTCTAAATACAGATTACCAAATAAGAAATTTTCTGTAATATTTCCTTCATGTAGAATTTAGGAAAGTGCTTAGATTAACTAATCTTTTCTATAGTAAATAATTTAAGCGGGGAAAAAGTTAATAATAAGCAAAAGGAGCTCTAGTGACATTTTAAAGTAAAACTCAAGGACAGTTGTGATGTGAATCAAGTCCCATTTCTCCCTCAGGGTCACATACAAAGCACAGAAAAGCTGACTAAGTAAATCAGTACCGGATTTGGTAGGACAGGGAAGAAATAACTGCAAGTGCATAAGCAGGAGAAATAGCCATTTCCAAAGGATGTTTATCCAAGTGGATATCGCCACGAAGAGTTTAAGGGAAAGAAAAGTGACTCCTTAACCTTCCTCCATTCTCCTACTCTCTGTCCCAGCCAGACTCCATCTAAACAATGGTCCTTACAGTTAGGGGTCAGGAAGAAAGAAGAACATGAGCATGCTTCTTTAAAAAAAAAATGGCTCTTGATAATAAAACCTCATAAGTCACATATTCTGTTTAAATTGTTACATTCTCCAAAATTTTATGAAATTCCTGAATTTTTATTGATTATTGTGAACTATATCTTACCTATAAAAAAGTATATACAGCAGATAGTTTAGAATAAAAATTGCATGAACACCTACCTAGGTACTCACCATCAGTTTAAGAAATACAACACTACCCGTTCCTTAGATGTTTTCTATATATTCCTGCATGATTGCATTACATTCCCTCTACTCAGCATTGCCCTGATTTTCTTTCTTAGTTTTACCGTGTAAAAATATGGTATATAGCTCACTTGGTTTTGAATTTTATAACAGTAGACTCATGATGTACCTATTACTTTATGACATTTTTTCATGTTTTCATGGTTCATTTATGTTAATGCTTATTTCTATAATTTATGTTTATTACTGTAAGGTATATCATTAAATGACAGACCACAATTCATTTATTCATTCTATTGTCAACAAATTATTTGGGATATTTCCAGTTTCTAAAATCAAATTCCTTTTTCCCATTAATTCTTATTTTTTTTGTTTTAAATGTTAAATGTCCACCAAAGTTGCAAGAATTATATAATGAACCCTTCACCTAAAATAACATTTTACCATTTAGCTAGCTACATTTGTGTACATGCAATCTCTTTCCCCATATTAAAAAGTGTGGGATACAGAAAAATCTTTGCTTGAAGGTAAATTTATAGTTTACAGATTCCATCAAGAATTTCAATAAGTTGGCATGTACCATCTTTTAATCTAGAAAAATTCCCCAGCTTTTTTGGAGAATGTCTCAAAATTTTGATTTGGTTTGATTTCCTCATGATTACATTTAGTTTAAAACTTTTTAAGAAATGCTACATATGTGATACTGTGTTGCCATCTAGTACATCACATTAATAGGCACATGATTATCAGGCTATCCCATTATTAATGATAAGTTTGATTATTTGGTTAAGGTGGTAGCCACTAGATTTCTCCATTGTAATAGTAGCTCCCAACTTCACAATTAATAAATAATGTGGGGCTTCCCTGGTGGCGCAGCGGTTGAGAGTCTGCCTGCCAACGCAGGGAACATGGGTTCGAGCCCTGGTCTGGGAAGATCCCACATGCCGCGGAGCAACTGGGCCCGTGAGCCACAACTACTGAGCCTGCGCGTCTGGAGCCTGTGCTCCGCAACAAGAGAGGCCGCGACAGTGAGAGGCCCGCGCACCGTGATGAAGAGTGGCCCCCGCTCACTGCAACTAGAGAAAGCCCTCACACAGAAACGAAGACCCAACACAGCCAAAAATAAATAAATTAATTAATTAAAAAAAAAAAAAAACTCAAACATCTTATTCACTGGAAATTTCCTCAGGCCCACGTTCAATACCTCTTTAAAAATAAATAAATAAATAAATAAATAAATAAATAAATAAATAAATAAATAAATAAATAAATAAATAAATAAATAATGTGATGGCAATAGCTGGAAACTCTGTAAGTATCTTGTTCCCCAACAACATTTCAGTTGACGATTTTAGCATCCATTGATGATTCTTGCTTTACTCCGTTGTTTATAAAATGGTGATTTTTCTATTCCTATTATTTTCATTGCATTTAGTAATTGGCATTCTTCTGTAAAAAACAGCATTTCCCTTTTCCACCCCACCCCTTTAAATGTGTTTAATTGTATAACATTCACATATGAATCAAGATAAAACTGCCATAACTTTAAAAATGCTCTACACAGTAGAATTGAAAGCAATAATAGACAAAAAAGTACCATATTTCTTAAAGGTAAAAGAGTAAATTTACTGGGAACATTTAACAATTATAAATGTGTATGCACCTAATAACAAAGTCTGAACATATATAATGCCAAAACTCATAGAACTAAAAAGAGAAATACACAAATCCACAATCACTATAGATTACTGATAGAATAAGCAGACAAAATATCAGTAAAGATAAAGATCTGATAACATCACAGTAAATTTGAATTAATTTAAACCACTGAATCTAATTTGACCTAATACACTCATCAACTATAGAAGACACATTATTTTGAAGTGCACCTAAAACATTTAACAAAATCAGGCAATACACTGGCCATCACTCAACAAATCTCAAAATAAAATAAATAAATAAATGTCAAAGGACTGAAGTCATACAAACTGTATTAGCTGATCACAATGGAATTAATCAGATATAAATAATGTAAATATAGCTGAGAAGTTCCTAAATATTCAGTTTTAAAAATTACTTTTAAATAAACCACTAGCCTAAGAAAATCATATACTAGAAAATAAGAAAAACTGAAAATCAATGAACTAAGTATCCATTTCAAGAAGTTAAAGAAAGAATATCCAAAAATCTCTAATTAAAATTGAAAAAAGGAAATAATGAAGATAAGAACTGAAATGCATTAAGCAGAAATCAAAGAGAAAAGCAACAAAGTCCAATGTTTATTCTTCAAAATGACTTAAAATTTATATAACCCTAGCAAAACAAAAAAGTACACAAATGGCTAATATAAAGAATGAAAAAGGGTGACCACAAATACATGCTTCAGATACTAGAAAGAGGAAATTTGAGTAATTTTATAGCAAAATATGTTAAAATGTATGTGAAATGGACAAAATCCTTATAGATACAAATTATCAAACTTACAAAAGAAAAGCCAAAAATCAGAAAAATACTTATTTATATGTTAATATATACTCATATACATACAGCTGAATTTTTGGAGGATGCTCTCAAGAAAAGAGAAGTGAAAGAACTAAGGTAGAATAGGAAAAGCTATGAAAGACAGTAGTCTCAGTTGAGACTTGCTTCAACTGGATCCCACAGAGAAGTTCTGGCACAGAAATTACACCATACAGTCTCACCTTGAGTTAAGGGTGGCTGACTTTTTGTACTTGTGTCACTTAGTTATTGGCCAACATCTGTCCCAAAGAATGGGATGGCAGTGGACTCCACTGGGCAAGGTGGCTTACATTGAGCTAAGAGCAATCCTCTGGCAACTGTAGTTACCAACCACAGGAGGTGAAGGATGGGTACACCAGCCAATAAAGGGGATCTGGATGGGGCATCTACCTATCCGCTGTGGTCCACCCCTTGCACCATTCAGATTCACTTGTTTATTGCGGTAGTTTCACCCTATACAGTCAGAGCTTCTTCAGGATTCTGGTTGGTGACAATTTCTGGAGCTATTAAAAAAGGAAAATTAGCAGGTCAAATTACAGCCCTGGTGCTATAATTGGTCCTGAAGCCATAACTATAATCATCATCTCCCTCTTCTGCTGCCCCTTCTGGATTTCTCTGAAGTTTGGCTACCATTTCTGCTAATTTAAATAGCTTGCTTGGTAGACTGACCCAGATCAGTGAGTCCTCAAGGGAATCTGACAATCTTTGGAGACATTTTTGGTTGTCAAAACTGAAGAAAGTGCTATATTTTCTATTGGGTAGAGGCCAGGGAAGCTGCTAGACATCCTACAATGCATAGGACAGCTTTCCTCAACAAAGCACTATCCAGTCTAAAATGTCAATAAAGCTGAGGTTGAGAAGCCCTGCCTTAAAAGATTTGGAGAAAATTCTTATGGGTTTGGGGTGTTTCAAGGTCTTCTTTTTGTTCAGTGTGCCAGTGACTTGGCTTTTTGGAGAAAGGCAACTTTATAAGCATTCACCCCAGACCAGTCTCCCCAAATGCTCCTTTACTTCAAGCAAAATCCCAGGGGAGAGCGAATCAGGAGAATTAGTTTGAGAAAAGGCTTTTCTACCAACTAGTTCTGTGTCCTTAGGCAAGTCTCTTCAACTCTATGCTTAGATCTTTTTCCCATTTATAAATAGAGGGGAATTATCTGATGTTTGTATGGTCCTTTCAGTTCTGACCTTCAGTTCTTTGTGGCTAAATACTTCTTGGAGGAGGGAGATTAACGTTGAAAAATCAGAATCATTTATTTGCCTCTTAGCCTGAATTTGTTCATCAGCTCCTCTTATAAAAGACAGCTGCACAGAAGAGCAAATGATAATGGGTGTGCAGGAGGGGACGGCATAACCCTGATAAACTGGAAGTCAGCTGGACAAGAAAATTGCTAAGGGAAGAGAAAACAATGAACACGAAGGCAAGAAGCTCCAGAAGTCAAACCAACAGTTAATCCAGGGCTGATCTGGTAACCACTACAACCACAATAACAAACATTTGCACAGAGCTTTATACACATTAGCTATTTTAACCCTTACAGCAGTCTCATGAGACAGAAAGTGCTGTCTTAAATATCCCCATATTACAAATGAAGATCTTGAAGCCAAAGAAGACAAGTGGATGCTTAAGTTTCATGTTGAGTAAGAGGCAGAGTCAGGACTTAAATTCACTTCTTCTGATGCTAAATCCTTGAGAGCACAGGAGGAAAGTTGGACTGAGAGTCTGGAGACCTTGTTCTGAGTAGAGTCCTAGCCTTTTCCAGTTATGTAAGAGCTTGTTTCTTTATATCAAAATTATTTGATTCCAATGCTGGGGGAGGTTTTTCCATCTTCTCTGTACTCATTAATTACATACCCCTGAGCTTGAAAGGGGTGATTCACTTACAGCATTTCTAAAAAATAAATAAAGTCTTGCCAAAACACAAACATTAGTTCTGCCACATTATTCTTCAGGTCCATAGGCCATGTCTCAAAAACCTAAGAGAATAATGCTTACTAGTTAACTCTGGCTCTGAAAGGTTTTGAAAAAAATTATGTTCTCATAAAAGCCTTAGAAAGCATGGGTTTTGTGTCAGTACATTTGTATGACCCTTACTGTGTGCTAATTATCAGTTATTTTAAAAGTTGTTTTATATTGAGTTTCACCACACAGCAGCTTACAGAAAGATGTTTGGAAAATATCCTGAATTTCTGTCTGTAAAACCTTGTAAAACTCTATTACATAATTAATTATTGTTATAAATATGGTTTCAAGTTCACCCAAACTAAAGAAGAGCTTTGGGGACACAAGAATTTTGGGGGGATCAAATTTTTGTCTTGGTTCACTGGAGATGATATATATGATAATGTCTGAGCTATTGAGTCAAACGAGCCTAGGTTTGAATCCTCTATCACATACTTCTTGGACCCACTGTGTATCTTTATGGCCTCACTGCTGATCCCAGCCATAGCTGCAAGACATTTTTCCAGGTAGACTTTGACTCAGTTGGCACTTATAGCATTTCACCTCCATGACATGCTATGCATCCTTGCTTACTGCCCCCTGACTTCTGAAGTGCCAAAGCATGGGTCTGCAGTGGGAACTTTTCCAGCACAACTCATGTACAGCTGCATAATGTGGAGGCACTACTTCTGGGGTAACGCTCAATCAGTCTGGGATGGGAGCCGATGGGATGGATGAATACTCTTCAGGGTCAGCCCTTAGATTCACAATTCAGTGAGGCATTTCATATGACTACAGAAGATCCCAGCAGGACTGAACGCTTGTTTTTCATGACTAAACAATGCTCAATAATGCTCCCTTATATTGGCTTTTTGTCTTTCCCTATGAAACTCTGTGCAGTTACTTGCTTTTATTTCCTGAAATCACCTCCCAAATAAACTACCTGCTCATAAGTCTTTGGGTAGAGCCCAGGCTAAGACAATTGGTACTAGAAGTAGCCCTAGAAATTCTGGACCTGAGTCACTCACCATTGCTGGTGACCAGTGGGCTGGTAATAACACCAGGCATGCTGTAACATCAAAATTAGAAAAACTTTCACTTGTGGTGTGTTGGAATGATAAGTGTAGGTGAAGTCTGGGGTAATGTGGGCTATTGGACAGAATTAGGTGGCAGTGGTAATTAGAAGGTAGGGTTCTGTTGGCTGCATTGGAAACATTACAAAAAGAAAATGATTGGTCTAGTAACGTAACTATCAACTAAGAATGAGCTATGAAAGCCATAAAGCCCTCCATAGAAGGGTTTAAAGAACACCTCTAATCCTGCAGCCATAGGGTAGCCTGTGTTGAAGATTAGTCTCCGGTTTTTTGGGGTTTTTTTTAAGAGTGAGAGAACTTCGAGACTGATGTGCAGACTCAACATGACTCCTACACCAAAGGAGTTCTGATAGAGGAGGGGTATGACCCTGATACCCAGTATGGGAATATTTGGGTGGACAAGCCTAAGAAGGTTTAACTCCCCAAATTTCCTAAATCCTCTAGGCCAGCAGAATCAAGTCCCTCCTCCCTTTAGAGAGGACAGCGGCCTCCCCTGGCCTGAGGACCATGCAAAGAACTCACTCAAGGTTATGTTTGCTTTCCTCAAGATCGGGCACACTTTTCCTCATTCCCACAAATCATTGACTAGAATCAGATCTCACCAAAATCCAAGCAAGGAAACAGCGTCTCTGTTCTGGAAGGTAATAGATTATTCACTAAAAGAATTGCAGCTTTTGGTTAATATGTACAATGAATCATGAGAGGTCCCCTTGGATCAAGGGGCAGAATGTAAGACTGGATGAGAGAAGTTATTCAGAATAGATGCACTCTCCCGTGACTCAGAATTTAATATTCTAGCCTGAATACCTACAGCCAATTCTAATCCATTGCTAGAATGGCTCCTTTAAAGCTCTGAGAGTCCTATAGTCTACAGTAGTTGAAGTCAGATATGGGAATTACTGTGGAAATTTTAATCAATTTTATGGAGGTATAATTTACATACAATACATGCACACATTTTAAGTATGTAGTTCCAGGAGTTTTGATAAACGCAGACACCTATGTCCACCCTAATCAACATAAATAATATTTTCATCACCACAGAAAGTTCCCTTGCACCCTTTGCAGTAAATTATCCTCGCTCTTCACCTCAGGCAACTGTAGATCTGATGTCTATCTCTCTGAATCAATTTTCCCTATTCTAGAACTTCATATGACCAAAATCATATAGTATGTACTCTCATGTGCTTTTCTTTTTTTTCACTCAACATAATATCTTTAAGTTTCAAACATATTATCACAAGTAACAGTAACTCATGCCTTTTATTATCTCATTTTTCAAACATACCACAATTTGTTTATAGATTCACCTGCTAATGAATATTTGGGTTGTTTCTAGCTCTGTGCTAATTTGAAGAAGCTGCTAAAAACATTCCTGTCAAGTCTTTATGTGGAATTATATTTTCATTTCTCTTGGGTAAAATTCTTAGGAGTGGAATTACTGGGTTATAGAAGAACAGGTATATGCTTTTATAAGAAACTCTGTTTTCCAAAGTAGTTGTATATTTTACATTCCCACCAAGAATGTATGAGAGTTCCAGTTGCTCCTCATCCTCACCAACTTGGTGAGGTCTTTTTAATTTTTAAGGTCTTAATTTAACTATTCTAACGAGTGTGACAGAGTATTTTAATGTGGTTTTAATTTGCATTTCTCTAATAACAGATGCTCTGGAAGGCTGAACACCTTTCATGTGCTTATTGGCCATTTGTATATCTTAATTTGTGAGTGTCTGAACAAATCTTTTACCCACTCTTAAAATTCTGTTGCTTATCTTCCTATCACTAAAGTGTTCCTGGGTTTTGCTAAGGTAGGTCAAAGGTAGTTCTTATTCTTAAGTGTAATTTTTATTCCTAAATCATTCCTTCTAGTATCTCAACTAGATGCTGGAGTTGTTACACAGATGTTAATGAGGTCTTTCCACTGTGGCTGGGTTGAAATTCCAATGTCCCCCCAGCACACTTGATCCTGATCTATAATACCTCTGTTCTCTATACCCTGTCAGTGCTATTCTCTGGTAAGATTCTAGTAGTCTTGACCTGCTGCCATGTGGAAAATTACTTTCATGCAATGGTAGCCTCTAAATTCACTACCAAGTTACCTCACCCAAACGCCATGGAACACAAGGGCTCACAGAACAAATTTAAATGATTTTATTATTATTTAAATTATTTAAATTATTATTTAAATTATTTTAAAACACATAGCAAGAAGCAAGGGGAGTGAAGTGGGACAAATTAACATTTTTAGGAGAGGTTATGAGTGGACAAAAGGACCATACTACCTGAGTCTTGAGTTATATAATGTGCTTCTATCCTATCTCTCTCTCTGTCAGCTACACCAGCCTTCTTGCTGATGGTATGATTCTAAGATCCAGAATTGAAGTTAGAGCAACGGGGTTCAGAGACAGAAGGTGTCCTGGGCCAGTAACTCACACTTGCTCTATCAGAAACATGTAGGGACATGTACACCTGGCCATAGCAGGAAGTTGCCAATTAGAGTGTTGAACAACCATGGGTTTTGTTTGCATTTCTTCCATACAGTACACGTGGGGCTGTCAATCCAGAATAAGCATAATCATGACTTGCTCCTTCTGTCTCTAAGTAGTACTCATATTTGTTCCATATCTTGGCTGTTTATTCTATCTTTGGCATGTCTTAAGGGTTATTGACTAATTTACAATCTATATTTAACATGTCTCATAAATTTTGCCTATGCCGCACAGGCTGCTTGTTTACTAATTATCTATATTTAACATATCCTATGAGCTTTACCTACATATCAAAATCTCCCAGCAGACTTACTATGTTAATCACTTATACGTTTCATCATCCCATTAATTATCTTGTTCTCTATGGCAGATTGAACATTCTCAAACAATACAGTATACTCACATTACATCTGTGCATGTGCCCCTCAATCCTCAGCAAAGCACCCACCAAGTTTCTAAATCTAAGCCAGAGCCCATTGATTGAAGGAGAGATTGGGTTCCCTTGAAGAAAGACCTTGGAATGCCATTAAGACATGTACACAATAAATATCCACCTAATCCTCCCCCACACAGTACTTATGGTCATCTACCAGAGTAACTGCATCTCAGGGAAAGGAGTATACCCCAAACCCTTTGAGAGCTACGGGAAAGAAGGTCTGAGCTAACCTTAATACAAGGGGAGTAATGCCAGTTAGAGGGTTAATGGAGGACAGGTGATTAATAGGGTATAACAATAGGTACAAATTAGTCTCACCGACATATCTGGAAGTATTTAGAGTAACAGAATAGTGGAATGGCCTATTACATGCTCAGCTAATACCATCTCAGAGTCAATACCTTGCAAGTTTTGATAACTCTTTCCTCTAGGAGGAAGTGTATAAAGTAAACCAATACCATTATGTGGTGACTCATCCTCCAGTATCAGAATAAATACTTGGTTTGGAAAACCAAAAGGTGGAAGATTGGCACTTATCACCACTGGTTTTAATGATCTCCTTGAGAAATTTACATTTCTCATCCCTAAAACACTAGGGTCTGATGGATTAAAGGTCCTGGTTTGCAGAGGGGAAACAAATCCACAAGGGGACACAATAAGGATTCCACTAAACAAATGCTATAAATACCACCTGATGTCAGGGGTCAGAAGCCAATAAAGGAGTTATTACAATTATGGGAAATTGACCCTGATTATCACAGGGAGCAAAGTTTGCTCCTCTGTAAAAGGAACAAGGAGGAATACGTCTAGAACTGAAGAAATTCACTGGGACATTTTTGGGGACCTGTTCCCAGGTCTGGTGATTGGTCAATGATGAATGCACATTTGCAGAAAATACAGTCCAATAAAGCTCAGACCCCCAGCGATGAAGATCTTGGTCACCCTACCAGGCAAGCAACTAGACTAGTTGAAGTGTTAACTGAGGATAGGGGAATCTAGAAAGAGTGGTAGAGGATGGAAAGATAAATCAAGTATGGCCGTGGGACTAGTAGCAAGTAGCTTGTTCCACTAAACATTGAATATTGTCTTTTTAAAAATTAATCAACTTTATTAGGAACAACTGAAGTATAACATTACATTATTTAATGTAAATTCTTTTGCAAATTGCAGTTAGCCACTAGCTAGAAGAAGTTGTGATTTAGGTTTTAATGTAAAGAGCAAGCAGTGCCTAGTAGTGTTAGATGTGAATGTACTAAATGTATCTTGTGTCTGGCCGTACCTCTCAACCTCATCTCTGATTCCAACTCAAGCTTGATAAAAAAATTCTATGTGGATTTGACTTGTTCCTCCACTTTTTTCTTTTTGACTTGGGCTTTCTCCAATGTTAAAGTATAGCAATCCAGTTGGAACTCAATAGCATGAAGCTTGTGCAGTCCAGAAGAGTGTGTGTGTGTTTGTGTGTGTGTGTGTGTGTGTGCGCGCATGTGTGTGTGTGTGTACGCACTGAAGGTGGGTATTAAAGGTCCCCAGGTAACACTCAATGAAGAGTGATGGGACCCAACGGGTAAATGTTGCCCCCGTTAATTCTCAGGCGGACAACTTTGAGAATTGCTTGGCCGGCTCTCTCCTTTTAGAAGGTCCTTGTGTGGTCCAGCTTCACCATGGTATTGACCACCTTGATATCACACTCTTAAATTGACTTTTCATCCTTCCCAGTTTTATTTGCCCCGTCCCTCATTCTTGATCCTCGTAATCTTCACACTGAAATATGCTTTACCTAGAGGAGGAAACTTAGACAAAGACAAATACCAACCCTATAAGCTTCTTATTGTGTGATGGTGAGAAAATTATTTTATTTCTCTTTGTCTTACTTATCTTACTTATACAATGGTGATGTTAATGGCACAGAATAGTTATGAGAATTAAGTGACAAAGTATAATGACTGACACATAATACAAAATAAATATTAGCTTTTTTATTACTATTATTATTGTTATAAAGCTTTTCCTGAAAAACAAAATTAGGGTCTTATAGCTCATTTAGGAAAATTTCAGCGGTGCTAAAATAAGGACAGTCTGACTTGAAAATAAGATCAAGACATTCCCCCCTGCTTTTTTTCCTTTAACATATAAAGCCTCAAGAAATTCCAGGGTCATTAATGGAGTCCCACTGTCTACATACACTTTAATTTAAGAGATCTACATGAAATTGAGACTTCCAACAGCTTTAACGCTTAAAAGTACATATGAGTGGTATAAACCTTATGTTCTCATCTCTAGGTAGTTTGCTCAAAATGTCAGTCTCAACACAGGTTTAGCTTACAGAAGATTCATAAATATTATACCTATAAATATATATGTATATGACATATATATGTATATGATATGTACACATGCATATATGTATGCACCTTCTACATCTAACTTCAACATGAAAATTTTAAGTAAAATTACAATATTAAGAAAACATTTAATTTTACTTCAAAGCACAGGATTTAAAGAAATTTGGCTTTGAGTCTCCAGTGTACCACTTTCTATAAAATCTTACATAACTTAACCTCTTTAAATGACATATCATTCTTTTTTTTTTTTTAAATATGAGTATAGAAGTCACACTGTAGAGGTGTTATTAGGGTTAAAGGAGATGCATATGAAAGTGATTTTTGAATTAAAATTTTTTACAAATATTAAGCCTCAATAATAATAATTTTACTTGCACATACACTTACAAATATCTCCTATTTGGATTTATGTACCAATGAACTGAATTTCAAAATGGAAGAGCCTTCTTTTTCTCGCCCTCTCAAATCCTTTGGTGATTTTGAGCTCTTGTCCATAGGATGGGAACTGCAGCCATCCTGACTATGTGCAAGGGCCAGTTTCTCTTGCATTCAGCCAGAAGTGTGGCCGCAGGAGGTTGAGAGCCAGCTCTGCTTTATGCCTAATGCATATTAATTGTCCTGAACCCCTTATCTCCGTGCCCAGTAAAAGAGACCTACAGCTCTTACACAGTTACATGGTACTCTCCCCCACCACCTTGATATTTCTTCTCTGGGCTTGGAGGCTTGCAGCACCCATGCTTATTCTGAATCAATAAGCTCTTACACATTAAGAACACTCAGGAGTGATTGATTCTTTCCAGACATCAGAGGCAGCTTCAAGGAAGAGGCAGCATTTGAGCTGGAGTGTATAGGCTTTCAGATGATAAAAATGGGATGAGGGTATTTGGAACAGTGAAGAGAGCATGAGTAAAGACACAAGGACATGGAATAATGGTCAAGAAGACTGAGTTAAGTATACAGTGCACTGGGTGTGGAGGCCAAGAGAGAACAACAAGCAATATAAAAAGGTTAAGATCAGATAATGAAGGTCAAATATAAGGAGGACTTTCTGTGCAATATGAAGCCATTTGGAGTTTAAATTGGGTTGAGATGGCATAATTAGAGCCTGAATGGGGCAGTGTCATTGAGACGGGCAAGAAAGAACCATTTGAGACACTATAGAGGGGAAAAATGGACTTAGAAAATGTTTTCATGAAGATTAGGAAGAGAAATAATTTTTTAAAAATGAGTGAGGAGTTGAGCATTGGTGGCTAGCGGGGTGGATTATTAACCAAGATAAGGAAGACTGGAGAAAGAACCTACTTTGGGTACAGAAAGAAGGAGAAGCAAATCGTTGGGGTCCCTTCATTGATTGATTGAGTCATTTTTTTCATTCATACTGAGGTATAACATATTTACTTAAGTGCACAAAAATGCATTAATCTTAAGTGAAAATTCACATCTATATAAATAAGTGAAGCCATAGCCCAGATCAATACAGATCAATTTCTAGCACACCATAAGTTTTCCTCATACCTGTTTCTAATCAACAAACATTCCCTCGGTGAATTTTGAATTAGGCTCACTTTATATTTTTTTATTCAACAAATATTTACTGAGCTTACAGTAGTGCCAGAAAAATATGGGGAACAGACACAGAAAGAATAGACACAGTTGCTTTCCTGGCCCCAAATAGTTATTTTCTTCATGGTCTAGTGCAGTAGTTCTTACTTTACTATACATAAAAGTCACCTCGGACTACTGCTTAAAATGTGGATTTGGTAGATTCCCTCCCTCAAAATCCTAATTCAGCATTTTTAGGGTGGAGCCCTGCAATATTCATTTTTAACCAATATCCTGGTTTACTTTGAAGTAGATGATCTTAGGGTCAGACTTGAGAAATGCAGACCTACTGAGTGGAACAGTAAAGCCTTGTATTCTGTGCTAAGGAATCTGTACATAAGCCTGAGAGTTTTACAGAAGCACTGGAGCACCAACAAAGGAATAACAAAGTCATGGTTTTGTATTTGGAGATGATTCTGGTAGCAGAGTGGAGAAAGGATGGATTGGAGGGAGGAAGACTGCTGCCAGGTCAGTAGCATGAAGGTTATTGCCACGGTTCAGATGAGGCAAGAAAAACTCTTTCTTCTGCAGAGAAGACACATTCAAAACGTGTTTAAAAGGAACACTTAGAAGCACTTGTGACCAATTAGATGTGAGTATGTGGTGGGGAATTGACCAGGACGATAGGGAATATGACTAGTTGTCTTTAATAATGTAGATAAAAAGAGTCACCCAGATCTTGAAGCCATCCTGACCTCATGACTGCTACCACCCAAATTGGAACGCTGAACAAGTAACACTAGTCCGTTTGTCCTGAGTCACAGAGGGCAGATTTTCAGTGCCAAAAGCTGACTGGTATTTATCCTAATACACAAAACAGCATCAAAACAATAGACTGTTGGGCATCCACCTAATGAGGCCTTGTCAGAGTTCTGGTCCTGATGGCCTTCAGGAATTCAGTTCCAAGAATGTTCCTTCTGCTGGGGAATTTATTGGTGTTTTCTCAACTAAATGCAAAACACTTCAAGCTGGGTTGGGGACGGGGGATACAACCAAAGAAAATCTTGGGTTTGACATTGGGAAGCAAGCCTGGGAGGGAAGTGGGGTAAAGACTAATTGCCAAGTATCTTTTCCAGCTTTTGTCACAAAGTCTTTAGTCTTATCAGCTGACAGGTGACATAAATGGGATGTGACAAACAGAAGCAGTGTCTCAGCCCCTGCTGTCCAACCCATCAACTTCTTGGATATCCATGCAGAGTAAGAACCAACCTGCAGATAGGAACTCCACACCTTTTCAACTTCAAGTCCTCTTTAGAGGGACTTAGCTCCATGGTGATGACACCAAAGGAGGGTTCAACGGCAACACTATAGCTCATTCCAGATTACTATAAACTTTCTTCGAGTTACCTACTTTGAGTCTGACAACAGTCCTAGAAGTAGGAAAGTCAACACGTTTATCTTCCTATTCAGATGACAACACTGGGGCTTAGAAAGATAAAGTGTCCTCCCCAAGGTCATTTCCTGCTGGAATGGGACTAAAACACTGAGTATCAAAAGACCTGGGTTAGTTCTGCAAAACTGAGTAATCTCCCAAGGACCAAGGGCAATCTGCTAGTCTGTGCTTGATCCACTTCTCCCTTCTCCTGAAATAGCAGCATCTCTCCACTGAGGATGTACAATGCCACACGGACCCTTGACCCTGGGGCATATTAGAGTAAGAACACAACATAGCCAAGGGATATAGTACACCATAATCCTTTCCTCCTCCTCATATACAAGGTATGCACATCTCCCAGATACCATGAACACACATGGAAGTTTAACAGTGGAAACTACTTTTTTTCTTTGGGTTGGGAGAGTCTAATAAAAACAAACAAACAAACAAAAACAAAAAACAGGAGAATCCTGATGAGTAACGTACTATTTTTCTTCAGGAGTTCTTTACATCTGATTCCTAGCTTGCTCTTAGCTCCCAAATGGAACTGGAAAAAGAGATGACAATACTGATTCTTGAAAAATGTTTCCTGTTTCAGATATATAGCTGCCATAGCTGTCAGCATTTGGCTTTGCCATCTGTCGTTTGTCACAGAAATCCAACACTCTTTTATGTAAACCTCGCTTAACTGATATTCACTTAAAACAATTCTAAATATGAAGAATTATTTAATTTAGCAGCAACTCAGCCTATGGGCCAGGAAAATTCAAAATTAAAATGTTGGAGAACTGATGTTATCATGCCTGCCATCTTGATGCCGCTTAGTTCCCTTACTATATGAGTTTGGGTAAACTCCAGAAATGAGCAAATGTTTAAGAGAAAAGAAATCATCACTGAAACAGTATGCTGATATTCTAACATCTAACAATTAAACACACCATCAGGTATAAACTGTCCTGTCATGAACCACACCAGTCATGACCATGAACCTGGTGGGAAAGGAGCAGACTCAGAGGCTTTGCCTCTTGTGACCGGACAGGAGGCACAGCTGGAGCAGATACAGCTGCAGGCTCTGGGGGGTCATCTTGCCTGGCAATCAGAACTGAGAAATGGAAGAGGTGGCAGTGGACCTCAGGGATACCCAGGCAGGCAGACAGTGCTGTTGGAAGGGGTGAAGACATCCAGAGGCGACACAGAAGCCTGGGTGAGCAGCTTTTACATGAAAGCCCTCTGGCAGAAAAGTAGAGCACAGTGGCAGGGAATCCTAGAACAGGCCACATTACTCAACCAGAAGAAGGGCTTTCTCTGACCCTTGTTTTCTCTCTCTTTTTTCTTTTTGCACATTTTAAAATAGTTTTCTCTTTTCCATTTCCTTTCCACTCCTGTTATTTGCCTAATATTTGCATGTAATCAGTTCTCAAGTCAACAGACTACTTGTAGCTTTATACAATCACTTCTGATACAAAGCTTTCTTTTCATAAAGAAAGGATGCCCTATTTGACTTCCCGCTCTGGAAATGTCCTACCTTTCTGAGAAATCATGGGTGCAGAAAGAATACATCAGCAATAGGACTGCCTGGCCAGGGCTGAGCACAAACTGACTCACCCAGGAAGATGGGAAAGCAAGCTTATGGTCTGCAGTTTCCTCTGCAATGCAAGGCCAACTGTGTAAGAGAACCAGGAAGGCAGCTGTGTATCTGTGACATGAGTATGTGTCTCTGTGACCATCTGCCCTGAGCAGGCATCCAGAGAGCAGAACAATAGGTTTGCAGTCTTAAGGAAGATCTCAAACTTGGATTTAGGTATTTCAACAAAAATTCCCGTTCCAAAAAGAAAGAAACATATTTATCAACTTTCCTGTCCAGAATCCCTTGGGACTGTCTTATCCTGGGACCATGTTAAGCAGGTACTTCTGGTTCCTTTTATTATCTTGGCATTATAATATGGAGAGTGATTTGGCATCCAAGGCTGCTTTGTTTGATGCCTGTATAGCCTTTCCTGTTGATAACACTAATGCAGTTTGTCTTTCTTTCAAGTGTGTTTAGTCCGTAAAATGCTTCTGTAATAAAAACTATATTAGAGCTAGACCAATTTTTCCCATTATACTTTACTGATGCCAGCCAGTGTTAAACTGTCTGTTTTTTATGGTCTTTGTATTTTGGTTCGTTTTTTAAAAAGTATTTTTTATTTGGTTAATACCTACCTTATTCTTAGGATTATTTTTATATTTTGTTATATTCCCCAATAAAAATATATCCTTTATAGCTACAAAACTAAGATTACTGAAGTGTTATTTGGGAAAATACTTAAGCAGACTATAATTGGATGTTAAACTTGGATTCAAGGTAAATGCAACACTACAGCTAATCATAATAGAACAGGGGTATTGGCAAAATTTTTGCATAGTGAATTTTTATAAATTGAAGCTGATTCCTGGTTTTCCCTTGATAATGTTAAACTACCTCTGTTTCTATCTTTGTGGTAATATATTTCAATAATCAACTATTAACCCAAGCTAATCCTTCCCTATCCTTTACTTCCTCAGTATAAACACTATTTACCTCTATTTACCTCTGATTTTGCAAATAAACATTGAGAATCAGTCTCAGAGTCTTCCAAATATACTTCTTCCAATTCAAGCATTCTAAGCCAAAATCAGCCTGGGCCTTAGCAACCAGAACTCTGTTTCCTCCTTAAAATGTTATTTCTCTGTAAATATTCTAGGAGTTTCCCACCTTCCTGACATTGCACTCCCTCCAAAAACTCCTCTTCCCATATCCTCAATCGGAAATGATTTCTTGTCCACACACTCGTTCAAACAGACTCTGCACCCTCCTGCAACTTCTGTGCACCCTCATGCCTTCTGCCCCCTCATCCCTATCTAATTTTCTCTTCATCTCTTTCCAGTGTGGCGTTACCCACTCTGTTTGGAACTAGGTCTCTGGCAATTAGAGAAGGTATGTTATTAACTCTGCCAGCTGCTTCATCACCTGTACTCACTGCAAGCCAATTTAAAAAATCTTTGTTCTTGGATACTCCGCTTATTCTAATTAGAGAGCTTATCATAGGGCTGCAGCAAAATTCGGCTTTGACAATGATCTTTCCTCCTTACTTCTATAATATAAAGTAAGGAGCAAATTGTGTTGCAGACAGCAACCTCCAGCCCTCATGTTATTAATTTGTCTTAGTATATGTTAATGTGTGGCATCCATTTACTATACCAGGCCCTTTCTTCTGGACCTTACTTAATGTATGTATGAAATTGTTTGAGAGCTCTAGACATTGAAGAAGGTGTGATGACACACAGTATCCAGTGTTTTTAAAAGGGAAAAGCAGAGAAACAAGTTTTTCTAGCTACGTTTTATCTAGCTTTTCTCTCTTTTATTTAAGAGATCTCCTTTTTGCTCATATTTTTCCAACTCTCACATAATTGGACAGGAAACTGAAGGAGGTAACAAGTCATTGTTGAAGAGGAGTTAATTTACAGTGCGACATAGGAAGAAACCAGGGAGGGGCGTTACTGAGCCGCAGAAGTAGTGTCTTCCAGGCATTACTGAATCCAGAAGTTTGTTTGTTTACTGGTTTCTTCCTAAAGCCAAAAAGATTTCCAAGTCCCCATTCAACTAAGTCTATGTATTAGTATGCTAACTACACTTACTATACTAATTCTTTCATTTATTCATTTATCCATGTATATATACAATCGTTTATTTACTCATTCATCCAATCATTCAACAAATTGGGAACATCATGTAAGGAATTGTGCTAAATGCTGAAGACTCACAGAAGGGCAAGATTTCTATAAGAAGCCCCAAGCTAACGGGGGAACCAAGATAAGTAGAGAGACAACAAAATATGTCATGAGTACTATGAATACCATCAATGGATCTGGGAGTAGTTGCCTTTTCAAAAGTCTTAAAAGATGCGTAATTGTGAAATATATGAGAACGCTTTCAGTTGTATTCATTTTTTACTGGGGAGACTGTAATAAAAGTATTTTGACATTGTGCAGATCTGTATCATAACTAAATTTTTTTTAAAAGAGGTATAAGTAATTCTTGGAAGTATTGTCACAGTGAATTATTGCATGGCATTGTACGCCAGGAATACAAGTCAGGCATGGTTACTAAAATAGCCACTGTGAGGCAATCACTGTAATTATCTTTCCATGGCCAGACATATTTGTAACAGTCAAAGGAAAATCAAGTTGGTCTAAGCAGGTTGCAAAACTGAAAGAAATAAGAGAAAATACTCTCACTTAATTAAGTACTGATAAAGGAGAAAGGAAGTTGAACGAATTAGTAATTTAGTCACAGAGATAAGTTTTTTTTTTTCCTTTTTTTTTTTCCCCCTGGTGGAAGGTCATGAGTTTAGGAAAAAAATAAGCAAACGGATGAAAGAGACACAGGATCATTTTTTTTTCCATCTGAGAAAGAAAAGAACAAATCTGGATAAAATGTTATTTCAGGCCTTCCCTGAGACTAACAAGATCTTTCCTTTTTAAGAGAGGGATTGCCTAGCTAGTGAAGCTGAACAAAAACTTGAAGAAGCCATGCCATCAATAATTCTCAATTAACTCTGACAGCAAGAAAAAGTACAGTAAGGGCTTGAAAGGTAGGTGGCTTGCCAGGAAGCTAAGGGGCAACTGAGATGTTAGAATTTCTGGTGCCTGAATACGCCATGTAAAGACAAAGAATATCATGGGAATAGACAAAGACCTAAGCTTAACTTAAGAAATATGTGACAATATAGAAATTATTAGCATATATTTTTATTTATGCCATTATTTATATTTCCATCAGTCTTGCTCAATAGTGAATCTAGCCTTAAACATATCTACAATTCAGTTACAGTGCAGTTAATTAAACGGAGTCATTAACTTTTGCTCCGGGGAAGCAAATTCAGGGCTGCATCTCTGGGATGTGCCTGTCCCCTCCAGATTTCAGGATGCCAATTTACCTTATGACCTCAGTTTTCTGATGGGGTCAAGAAATATCATTGGTTTTCAGTTTGTCCAGGTTTTTCTTGCAGGACAGGAGTGAGAATTTTCAAGCTTTTTACACATCAAGCCTAAAAACCAAAGTCTTTCAAAGGGTTTTTAACAAGGAAATGGTATGATTCTATTTTGCTTTTTTTTTTTTTTTTTTTCTATTTTGCTTTTTAAAAGATTACTCTCGTTTGCAGAGTAGATTAGAGGAGAGCCATCATGGAAGCAAATAGATGGGGTAGGAGGCCACTATACTCAATGACTTAAGTAAGAAATGTTGATGGTTTCTAATGATGACTTAGTCTGATATTGTTGAAGAGATGTAAGGGACAAGGTCAGGAGATACGAAGACATCAAAGAACTGAGACGCCTTGGCTGAATGGGTCCACTACTATGACCTTGAAGTTATTCAGGATGAGAGAGGGACTTCATTTGAAGACTAGGGCACGTGCAACAAGGAAAGAAATGTTTCAATAAATGAAGTAGGGAAATGAGGACTTATTGGATGACAGGATGAAGAAAGGAAGAGCATACAATATTCAAAAGGCATGGGACTGACTATAATATAATTACATCTTTATGCTTATTTTTTAAACATTGAGCTGAATGTATAATTGTCTTACAGTGAGTTGAGGAGAGAAGATGACACCTATTCCACATCCTTACCTTGAAGCACATGGGATGAGAGAAAATGAGCAGTTTCTTCTTGATGTAAATGAAGAAAACGTGGCAACTGCAGAACTCCACGTTTTAGGTAAAGCCCTTCAGTGGATGGAAAGAATAGGAAATTTAAGACTTTAGTAGAGTTGATTAATCCTGAAACAGTTTCTGAAATGCAAAAGATCTTTGAGAAAAGTAAGGAGTGAAATATTTGGTCAGATATAGGAAACAGAGAATACCAAAACACGTAAGTGCAAGAGAGACTTGAATCTTTCATATTATGTGAGAAGCAAGGAATGCAGAGATGTGATCAAGGTGACTACAGTCCAACAATTCTTAAGGTCTGTGGACCCCCTGACCTCACCAAATCCCACTGAGTTTTAGCAGAGCCTGGGTGGCTCTGGGGGAGTCTCAGGGCAGCAAGGGGGCAGCCATGCCGGGCAACACTAATTAGCGTGCTTGTTGCAATTAGATGGCAAGAGAAACAACTACAGTGGGGAGAGGCAAGAGGCTAGAAAACACCTAGTGGATAATCACAAAGTGTGGACGGGAGGGGCAGGTGGAGGTGGCAGAGAACAGTTGTCTACAGACAGAAACCACTGACACCGAAACAGGCCATTCATCTCATGGCAGCCACCAAAAGTGAGAGGATATAATCCTTTGCTCTCCTTTTCTTGCTTTTATGCCTCTTTATGGCCTCTTTACAAAC
This sequence comes from Eschrichtius robustus, assembly GCF_028021215.1. NCBI lineage: Eukaryota > Metazoa > Chordata > Mammalia > Artiodactyla > Eschrichtiidae > Eschrichtius > Eschrichtius robustus. The sequence goes on along the minus strand of NC_090829.1, from coordinate 82,304,452 downwards.
TTCTCTCACTTAAGCTGGTCTCCTTACTGTCCAACACCTCACCAGGAGCATAGCTCTCTAGGCCTCTCCTTTTGTTCATTCTTTCTCCAGCCCTGGAAAACCCTCCTTTGTATATACCAATACAGAGTTCTCAATGACAGAATTTTAGGTCTTATTAATGAAAAAGATTTTGCCTTATTTTAACTTTTGCCCAGGCAAGCACAAAGCATTGTCTGCAGAGAGAAGTGTCTGATGGTAGCATAGCATTAATTATAATTTAATACATCTATTAGAACAGAAGTCTTTTTTAGGAAAAAGCAGTTCTTAAAAAATTATTTTTTGCAAGTTTTCTAGGGGGTGTCAGGGCTGCTATTTAAGAACAGATGCATGAGTGAATTACACCTAAATTAAGAGTTCTTAGAGGATCCAGGATAGAAAATTATTTCCTGATAAGGTCTAAGTTCTGATTCCATTTATATAATGTTTTGCCAAAGGTAAATTGTCTTCCTAACAAGACGCTTCCATTAGCTAAGCAACATGTAAAGGAGTAATTCATATATTTTCAATCATTTCACATGAAAATTCACATGGCTTTCAGGAAGGAAAGATGCAAGAATACTTCCCTTAGACAGCTTACTCTGCTAGAACCCTTCTAAGCACCAGTGAAATAGGGATTTAAATAGAATTTTAAAAAATCATTATAAACTAGAGTCCCTTTTAACATACACTTTGAAAGTCAACTGACTAATTGATTTCATGTTATATTCATTTTTAAGCACAATAATATCACTACTTCAGAATTATACAGTTCATCAGAAAGATCCATCGAAAGCAACTCCACACAAATAGGGGTAACAGTGTACAACTCTGTCAGTAAACTCTAGTGGACTTACATGGCTGAATTTAATATGCATATCTCTGGCTGAAATGGCTATAGTATAATATTTTTATCCCATTCATTGTGTATGTCAAATTTAGATTTATACATCAAAACTTCAAAGAGTTGGTTTCTAAAGATCATCATGGCCCAGTCTGAAAAGCTCAAAAAATAAAAAAAATTATTATTAATAATAGAAAGTGTATTATAGGCCATGGTATTAGTTTTCTATCACTGCTGTAATAAATATCACAAATGTAGCAACTTAAAATAATACAATTTTTTTTTCTCAGTTCTGTGGTCAGAAATCTCAGTTGGCTCAGCTAGTTTCTCTGCTGTAGGTTTCACGAAGCCCAAATCAAGTTGTTGACTGGCTAGTTTTTTATCAGGAGGCTCTGGGAAGCCTCTGGAGGCTCTTCTTTCAGGTTCATTCAGCTATTGGTAGAATCCAGTTCTTTGCAGCTGTAAGACTGATATCCCTCTTTCCCTGCTGGCTGTCTTCTGGGGGCTGCCCTTATCCTAGAGGCCTCTCTCTGTTTCTTGTACATGGGTCCTTACTTATCAGAGCTAGCAACAGCATGTCAAATCCTCCTGTGTGGAATATCTCTAACTTCTCCTTCTACCAAATTTCTTTTTTGCTTCCCGCCAGAGAAAGTTCTTGGTTGTTAAGGGCTCATGTGACCACACTGTGCCTACCTGAATAATCCAGGATAATCCTCCTATTTTAAGGTTTCTTAACATTAATTACATTTGCAAATTCCCTTCTGCCAGGTAGTGTAAAATATTCACAGATTCCAGGGATTAGGGCATGGATATCTTTGGGGAGGGGGCCTTATTCTGCTTCCCACACCCACCAAAAATAAAAGAAAGTTGCAAAATCACAAAACAGAAGGTCTATGAAAGGGGTGCCATACATGATACTCGATTAAAAAATATATTCTGAAGGAAAAGGAAAAATATACTGTGACATGTCCAAACTAGAATATTATGTGGTTAAAAAAAAATCCTGTCTTTAAAGTGTATCTAATGATATCAGAGATGTATACAATATAATTTAAGCAAAACCAACACAAAACTATATTTACTGTATAATGATCCATATTTTACATATATGGATATACACACATATATGCACAGATATTTATGTCTCTTTATTTAATGCACATACCTATATATGTATATGCATAAACATATCCATATGTGCATACTTTAGGTGGTACACATGATATCTTTATATATCAAAACATACCAAAATATTACCAGGGCAATCTCTGAGTAATGATATACTTTCCTCTTCATACGTTCTGTGAAATCATATTTTTCAAAACATTATCATCAGAAAACAAAATGCCATGTTTAAAAGAAGAATGATATCATGCATGATTTCTCACATAAAATTGAATATTCTAGCAAGTGAATCCAATGAGTCTCATACTCCGAATAGATTTCAGTTTATCACGAGTTAACCATAAAAGGAGATCTGGTACCCTGAGATAGGGGTGGGAGTAGGGAGGATGATTCCTACCTTATTGACAGATCGATCACAGAAAATAATTGAAGGTTCACAGAAATTTCTCTGCTAAATAAAACCTTTTCTGAGTTCCCTTCCCTCTAACCTGCAGCATGAAAAATTAGTACTTTTTGTTTGTTTTTTTTTTCTGTATCTTAATTTTATAGGTAAAGAACTCAGAGAGAGATTGTAAATCAGGATCTCTACAGCTGTTACGAGTCCCCATGTAGACGTCCATGGGTCTTACGCCACGAGATCCCCTGAAGCAACATCATCGTCCTTCTCCCTTGATGAGAGACAAATCAAACAAAGGAAGCAATGGTCCTTCTCTCACCCTGGATGTCAAGTAACTCTATTCTATGAGTTGGGGGAAAGAGGTACAGCCCTTTGACAACAAAGAATATTTACCTGTGCTCCTCATGCATTCCCAATGCCAAAAACATCTCAAATGGATTTCTACTACCATCTTTTTCTTAGAACAGTAAATCACTGCCAAGACAGTTGAGCTCATTTCTAAGCTCTATTCCATGCCTTCACATTTTGTTAATATCAAAGAGGCTGCTTTAAGTGGGGAACACTGACATACGTCATTACATAGGGTTATTACTGTCGCTGCTCTATTTTTCTCAATATCATCAAGAAGGCAATCACTCCCCTTTGGTCTCAATGGTGCTCTTCTTTACAGAAGGGAAAAGTTAGCATTCCCGCAAACCCATAATAGGAGAAAAGGTTTTCACCAGAGGTTGAGTGCTTTTAGATATGACAGGCCACAAGCCGCTAAGACTCAAAAATAGCACAATAAAGGAACAGAGGATTCAATTGTTCCCCATCTTTCCCTAGGAAACCTGACCCACAGAATTGTGCTGATAAAACTTTCACTTTATATATTGACTTTTGCTCATTCAGCCTTCAAGAGAGGTAATCACTGCACAGAAATTACTCTCTTATTAGAATGTATTGTGACAAATTGGAAATGGTGTCTTGGTCACATGCTACAAATTGGAGGCTTGAGACTCAGCTGCCTGTCAATCAGTGGTGTGGAAGTCTACAGCAACAGGCTGCGGAGGAACACCTGGCTTTGAAAATAGGAGAGCCAAGGCAAGACTGGAAATGACGTCTATGAACAGAAAAGAGAAAAATCCCAAGATAGGAGAGTGAGTCTGATGTCATAAAGGTCACATTTGGGTTCTGCATTGTGATGCATTTGATGCTTGGGAATGCAAACCAAAAGGCCTTCCTTCAAAAGAGGATGTGACACAACTGAATTATTTCCATAATAATCCACCTGCATGACAGTTCCTTAGCACCTTGCCTTGCCTCTTTGGTCAGCCCCTGCCAGCTTTAATATCTGATATTCCCTGATAGTTTGCATGGTGTGCCATTCCCCACCCAAATTTGCATCTTGTACTATTATTTTGATATCCAACTATGTCCCAATCCTGACTCTAGGCTTATTCCCTCAAAAGTAGGATTTGGCATCCTCCCTACGTTGCCTTTGGTATTTCTTTATGAAATCTGCCTTATTTTTGGCCTTGCTGACATTGTGATTCAGGCAGCTAGAGGTACTCTCCTCTGAGGGTCAAGGCAATATCAAGGGAATACACTGCTGGAACATGTAGCCAAGACTGATTGGATAATTTTCTAATTTCTCCACTTCACATTATATCTGTCTCTGGTTGTACCTGGATTGCTCTAGAACAAGTCCTGGGAAAAGGAGTATTTCCATCACCTCATTTTATGGACTGATGGGTCTCATACTTTCGTGTATATGAGAATGACCTGGAAAAATTATTTTAAAAATTGCTTCCAGGACCCATTACCTAGATATTCTGACTTAATAAGTCTGGGATGGTACCACAAAATTGTATTTTAGTGAAGTGCTGGCATATTGAGAAGCACCGCTGTAAACAGTATGAGAAAGGAAGAAAATAGGGGTCCTCTAGAAACTTGGAGGGAAATGAAAACACTCTCTGGGATGTAAAATATGAAACCATCACCTAATGTATCAGAGCACTGAGAGCCAAACTCCTCAGTCTTCTGACTGTGTTTCGATGTTCCATGTGCCCCTCCCCCCTTCAGGGAAAGAACAAGGTGACTAGAGAGCAGGAGTATTTTTTTCCCTGACAGTTGTATTTCTTACTGGCATTCTCCCTTACAGTCTATCTCTGTGAGGCCAAGCTATGTGAGCCCGCTCTTTGAGATATAGATCTGTTTGTGGCAGGCTGGTAAGTTGATATCAGGCCTTCAGACTGCAGAGAACAACAGAGCCTAGACCACAGTAAATAGAGCAAGACGATGAATGTCACCTTCTGTGGACTCTAAGGCAGTAGACCTGCCCCAGGGAGTTACCCACTGTATTGCTACACTGGGGTCACTATGCTTGATCTTCTACAATGGCTTTAAAAAATTGAATTAGTGGTTGTTTTGTCATCTATGAGCTTTTGAGAGCAGAGACCACGTCTCATCCATCTTTTTGTCTTCAGAACGTAGCATAGTGCTCAGTAAATGTTGAATAAATGACTGGATGAAGGAAGGAAATCACCAAGAAGATGACAGGTAGATAGATAGATAGATAGATAGATAGATAGATAGATAGATAGATAGATATAGATAGATAGATAACCTAGATAACTATGTATACATATATGTATATGTATACACATTTATGAGAGAGAGAAAGAGAGAGAGAAGATACTAGTGCTTTAGGAAGAAATGACCTCATTCTCTACCCTATTCCATCTGAATTACCCCAGACTAAATACTGCTTTTCATTACTCTTCAATTGCATTTAGTCACATAAATATACGCCCCCCACACACACACACAACAGTCTGCAAAAATAGGACATTTGGCTTATACCATGAAGAAACCCTTCTACATATTTATATTTATTATTTTCTAAGTCTCTTTTATTTCTTCTTTAGAAACCCACTGATGAGTTAGTGTTAACGCGCTCGGAACAGAACTGTTTTTTGAAGACTAATATATGTTCTGTTGAATGAACTGCTTCTGGTGTCTAAGAATAATTAACGACACACTTTAATTTATGAACGTCTGTGCTCAGAGGTCTTTCATCCGTGGGAGGGAGAGGGAGAGAAAGAGAGACTGAGAGGCTAATGGAGAACATTCCTGTCCTTGTGCTTGGCTCTGGGGGACCGTCCAGAAGCAGCAGTGAAGAGACAAGAGGAATCACGGCTGAGCTCGATTTTACATATGTGCCTTATCAATTGGCAACCTCCATATTTTAGGTCTTAGACAACCCTCTCTCCCCGCCAATGGCTATGATTTAAGAATAACAATGTGACATGAACACAGAGATGAGAGGATGCGTGAATAAGAAAAAGGATGGTGGTGAATAATTAAAAGGAGGGGGGAGAGGAGGAGGAGAAAGAAAGTGACTCATGGGGGAGCAAAATGTATTCCTCTTTCCTTTGTCTTCTCCATGCACTGTACCTCTCAACCAGGAAAGCAGATGTCTTGACTCTCAAAGGAAATAAAGGTGGCAATTAAATACTGACAAGAAGAATAATAAAAATAAAAAGGAAGAAAAGAACAGTGAGGAAAGACTGCCTCCTCCCTCAAGTCTATATAGTGTTTCTGACAAACTTCTCCCCATGTATCAATGTGAGGAGAGTCAGAGGGTTCCACCTTTAGGACCTGGGCAGTGGGTTTTCAAATCATCCAACAAACGGGTCTAGTTTTTTTCCACAACCTCTAGGCTTGTCCTGCCTTCCATTCCCCAGCATCCCTAGGAGTCAGCTGCTTGTTTTCCATGAACTCACATGTCCCCCTGCAGTGGTTCCATGAGGCTGGTCCTGCTAACCAGATCAGCCCCAGCCTCGTGACAGCAGTCTCCTCTCCATCGCCAACGGCCTCAGTCAAGGCTCCCATGGTCTCTGGCTGTCTTTGGATACTGTGCTACCCTATCCCTCAGTCAGCCCCCACTAGGTACCACCTCCACTCTTCCCTAGGTTCTCAATGCTGCTAGGGGAAAATGCCAAACCAAAAACACCTGCCTGGCCTTGAAGGACACTTTATTTCAACTTCCACTTCTCAGTAAGACCTGTGTTCTAAGCAGCCTCCAATAATGCTTCAGGCAGCTCTTCTCAACAACCCGCTCCCCCCGACCCCAGAACCTCGAAAGATGCCTTGGCCCTCTCTGTGCCCTGGACCTCAAAAGATGACAATCTTTTCTCCTACCTATATGGGAAATTCAAGACCCTGGCATAAGCATTCAAGAAGTTGCCCTTATTTCCCATCTGCCCTGTTACATATCCTTTGTCTCCAAAACAGAGGATGAAATGCCCCCTCCTCCTCTCTAATTCAACCCTCCACCCACCTACCACACCACATTCCTGCCTAGCCCCGCCTCCCTCTACCTAGCCAGTCACCGCTTCCACCCATCACTCCCTCCCACAAGCTTCTGGTTAACAATAATTTCATTCCTTCCTACCATGAGCAGGCCTCTGAGTGGTCGGAATGGCCTCTTCTCTAACTTCATCATTAGCCTGGAGCAGTCTGCCTCCTGTCCTCACTAGGGTATTGAGTTCACCACTGAACCCCACTCCCACCCCCCAATTCCTGCCACCTTTTGCCAGAACTAATAGTGATCATTATTTCTCGTATATTTGATACCGTTAAAATGCTATCTACCCCTCGAGGCCTGGTGCAGTTTTTTTCCTCCTTGATTCCTCCCCACCTTCTCTCCCTTAGCTGCGTCTATTACAGCCTTTCCACGGCCCCTCAGCACTCGTGCCTCAGTGCTCTGCCTGCGTTTTTTACTGGCTGGATTGTAAGCACCCGGAGGGTGGGGACTACATCAGAGGTAAGGTACACTGTTTTCTGCAGAATAGATATCAATATTTAAGAGCAAACTGTGTTCAGCATTTCTTTCCTGAACTTTCCTTCTTGGCTATTCTGGTTTCCTTCTCCCTCTGATAGAGGATCTGCCTCCTACACTGGGTCTTTTTCTCCCTCCTTCTCAACATGATCATCCAGATACTCAATATTGACCCTCTTGTTCTTTTTAATATCTCACTTCTCTCAGAGATCACACACTTTCTCATCATAGTACCCACTTAATATTTCTTCTGAGATGTCTTGCTATCCTACCGAATGCAACAGGCCTACAACTGAAGTCAACATTCCTTCTTCCTTCGGCAAAATCCTGTCACTACAGATCTCCTTTCAACTGCCCTGTACCTCAGGGTCTCCACTCTCTTTATGCCACTCTTGTTCAAACCTAGCAGTTACCTTTGAGGAAGTCCTCTCCTTCACCACACCACTCCCCCACTAGTCACTTGCAAATTGTGAAATGTATTTCCTTTCTCTAAATAGCCATGAATCCATGTCTTTCCATATTCACTCTCAAAAGATACCCTCTCCATGTCCTGGACCTAAAAAGATGACAATCTTTCCTCCTACATGTATGGGAAAATCAAGACCATGCCATAGGCATTCAAAAAGTTGCCCTTATTTCCCTATCTGCCAATTTCATATCCTTTATTTCCAAAACAGAGGATGAAATGCCCTCTCCTCCTGGCCCAGGCCCTCCCCTTTCTGTGCTAGATTATAGCAACAGTGTCCCCTACTCTATCCTTGCCCTTCCTTTTCCCACTTCTCATTGCAATAACCACCTTTAATCACCATTTCTCATAAACTCTGCCCCAGATTTAAAACACTCAGGGGTTCTCTGTTTCTTACGAGTCTAAAATCCTCTGCCACATTAGGTGCAGAATTGGAAATAAGCAACGTTATTCTATTGCTCCCCAATTTCTGACTACTTCCAACATCACCTTCTGGTCAACCTGGTTTCCTCCGGAGTCAGACACATGAAAAGCACATCCTTATCTCAGGGCTTTTGGAGTCACAGAGCCTTGGATTCAAATCCTGTCATTTCCCTTTCGTAGTTGTGACCTTGAGCCTCGGATTGCTCATTTGTAAAATGCAGACAATCACATCACAGCTAAATGGTTAGGTCCTCATGTTCCTTCTCTAACATTACAGCACTCAGCACAGACCTGAGCACAGCACAGGTGCTCAGTAACCTCGGGCAGCTGTCAATCACGCTTAGCTCACCAATGAGAAATGACCTCAACAATAAAGAGAAGTAGGATCAAATATAGGGATGAGAGGAACATAGCTAGAAGGGTGAAGCAGAATCTTTATGGAGATTTAAAAAAATAAAAGACTTGAAAAGTAAAAGGCTCTCTAGTAGTCCTGGCGTGAGGGCCCCAAGTAGCAAAGGCTTACATTAAAGTAGCACGAAATGGGTCAAAGGAAAGTTTTCAGTGTTTTGTGAGAAATTCAGAGGGACGTCAGAGAGGCCATGCTGCCATCTATTTTCTACCTTTCAATTTTATTCTTCTTGCCCCTTTGCGGGGAGTAGGACCGTTTTCTGCATCTGTCTCTTTAGCTTCAAATGAGGTAAGGACAACGCTATGACAAAGGAGAGTGCTACCTCTCTGCTTTCTGTTTTCCACAGCTTTTACGCCTATAATTCTGTTCTTGATCACTGCATAATTATCTTCATTATATTAGATCATATTATCCTCACTTCATAAATGAGGAAACTGAGGTTCAGAAAGATTGTGACTCACCTCCTTAAAAAGTCCTCTTAAGGTATTAATGTGATTAAGTGCCTGTTCCTACAATAGGCCAATTGTAAGAAGCTCTCGCTTCAAGTTTCTGTGACAGATATGTTTAACAGAAAATCACTATGAGTAAAAGCAACCAGATTTGACGGTCGTAGGTATTACCTACTTTGTCCCCTGGAAACATAAAGTTCTTTCTGTTGGTGTGTTTGAAATGGAAAAAGTCAGGACCATATTTGGGGGTGATATCTTCCATATTTTCCATATTATATCTGCATCTAAAATATGTAACTGTGCTGCCTCAGCTGTGATGAACTGAGGGATCTTGAATGTAGATCTCCAGGGAGAGGAGCTGACAAGAAATTCAGAAAGACCCAGGCCAGAAAACTAAACTTTCCAGGTTTGACCTCAAGAGATTAACCACTTGCTCAATGTCCAAGATTCTAGAAGGTCTGAAATTGCTTATTAACAATAGACTCTGATCTTTGTGGTAAGACATGGCAATAGGTTACGAATGTGCAGAAAGTGGTAATATTTGGCATCAAACTTACAGACAAACCTGAGTGACAGGGGCATCAATCACTTTAAAGCAGGACCACAGGGAGAAAAATGGAGGGCCCAGATCCTACAGAAATGGGCCTGGGGAGAATTAGGGAGGTTATCAAGGCCCCAGGGAGAGAGCTTATGCTCAGAAAGGTTTCAGTAAAAGAAAAGAAACTGCAATGTGAATTAAGAAACTGAGGAACTTTAATAATATGATTTTTAGTGACGACTATGAGCCAGGCACTGTTTTAGGCATTTTGTATGAAAATACAAAAGAATTCTTCCATTCAGTCATTCTGTAAAAGCAGTATTATAATCCTCATTTACACGAAGCAAATTTTTAAAAGCCTCACCTTAGAGGGAATTTTAGTAAAATAAGGATAAAAAATTACCTACCTCAGATTGTTCTCATAAGGATTGCATGAGGACTCTCATAAGGATTGCCCATATAATGAAAAATTTCAAAGAATGCCTGGCACATATTAAGCAGTGAATGAATGCTAACTCCTACTTGCTATAAAAATAAGTACATATTAATACTAAAAGAAATTGCAATACAAAACTCTTAAGTAACTTGTTCAAGGTTACACAACCATTAATTGGTTCGAGTCAAGCTATGAACCTATCTCTTTCTGGTTCTAAATGCTGAGCTTGTCAACACTGGGCAATAGAGGCACACTAGTGTCAGATTGGTTGGGGCAGTGAAGCAGTTGTAGCTTGGTGGACATGGAGCCTAGAAGATCATTCAGGCACATAGTAAATAGGACCTTGAGCATCAAGATATCTGGGCTCTAATCATATTTCAAGATGGTGTTCCTAACAACAATGAGGTGTGGTCAGGCTAGGCTCTGAGTCTGTGAACGGCAGACTTGCTGGGTGAACTATGGCAGCATTTGTAGCTAAGGGGACATAAACCACTGAAGACTGTCTGAAAGCTATATGGAGAAAAGGAAGATAGTGGTTCCAGACTTCTTCTTGTAGGTAGTCATGGATGAGAGGTTTGGAATATGTTACCAGATACTTTCATGTATTCAAACCAGACTTTATAAATGATTACCAGGTGCAGATGTTGACACACCCCAGTTTATTGTCCAGTCTTCAATCTTGCATTAACTAGTAGGCACAGTAATGACCACTGCTATGGCTGCCCATTAACCCCTACTGAGTTCATAGTTCATGATGTTACATGATTTAAGTTCTGTCTATAAAATTTTGTATCCAACTTTGCAAATGCTTAGTTTGACCTATGTCTATGGATATGTTTAATACAACATTGTACCTGATCTGCCAAAGATTTTTCTGTCCTTAATTATGAGAGTTAAGGTGCTATACAGAAGGAGGTAGCTCTACCACTTTGTCTTGGAAAGGGCCAGAGATATGAGTGGGTATTAAATCAGGCATTTCAACAACCCAGAAATATGTTTAAAATATCCACAAATGCAAAAGGGTTGCTCTGCATATTTTACCTACCCATTCTATAAGGTGGTAAACACAATATAAGGAATTCAATAAAGAAAGAAAGCAGGTGCAAACAATTCTGTGAGTGTTGATACTCATTTTTTTTCACTGCAAGTGATCCTTGCCCAAATTCTTTTGAGATGGAAGTTTAAAAAGTGACAATCAAATAAAAAAAGAAAAAACACCTTCCATCACCACCCATGGAACTTAACAGACTATGAATAACTTAAATAAATATTAAAAACTCGCAAAACTGTATTCTTGTACCAAATTAGACAAAAGTTGAATTGTTTCAGACAAAGAGTTTTTCTTTTTTGCTTTTTTAATCTTGACAGACCACTATTATATCAGGTGAACATTGCAGCAAGTAATGATATTTAAAATTAAGGAAACTTTTCCACTTCACTGATGCCAATTTTAACATTTACAATGGGTCTTTTTGCCATTCTAATTATTTTTCTAATTCTATTAATGCTTTTTGTATAGGATTATATTGGTTCCTCTTCTAATGATCACTAAAACTTCATTTGGAGTTGTAGCACTTCATTAATCTTGATTACTTACAATTAATCAAAAAATTCTTTTCTTCACATTTAGGTCTCAGAAATGTTTATCTATATGTAAATTATGAATACCCAATTAAATTTATGTTATCTTGGGTTTTTTTTTGGAAAATCTTGAAACTGAATACGTTTCCTCATCTGAGAGATCATATAACTTAGCATTTAAAATCTTTGACTCTGGAGTCAGACTATTCGGATTCAAAGCCAGTTCTTCCTCTTTATAGCTGAATATGATAGGGAAAGTTACTTAACTTCTTTGTTCCTTTTTATCTTAACCTATAAAGCTAGAATCATAATAATAACACCTAACTCAAGAGTAATTATAAGTATTTAATAAAATATGTGTAAAACAGTTATAACAGGACCAGGCACATAATGAATATTCATAAGGTTAGATTTTTTTATTATTTGTAAAATAGAAATTATTAGTAAATTGTGGTGTGCGTTAACCTTTAGAATCAGACAGCCAGAGTTATAATTCTTAGTCTTTGTTCCACTAACTGCATGGTATTATCCGAGTTATTTAACTCTCTTTGCTTCACTTTTCTTAGATTTAGATTTAGGTAGATATAGTTATGGATATAGGTATAGATATAAGATAATAACACCACCTCTCAACTTTGCTGGGAGGATTAAACCAAAAAAATGATTAACAGCGTTAGCACTTAGTATATAGTTTGTATTCGATTTAAGTAGAAAAACATCTTTTTTAAAATTCTATATAAAGCTAAAAATTATACGAAATGCTGTCTGGAAATCATTTATAATATTTGACTTAGATATTTTCCTTGTGATAGAGATAAACAGCCTGTAACATATTTAGGATCCATTCATCCATCCATTCTTTAAAAAATACTAGAATGGCTAATATATACTAGCCATTGTGCTAACAACTGGAGATAAGCATTAAAAGGCAGAGACCCCAGCTTCCAGGGAGCTCTATGACCAGTAAGTGAGGCAAGGCAACTAAATAACAGGCAATGAGGCAACTGCCTACGTGCTGTGATGGAGGCATATCTGGGGGGTAACAGAAGAGCAGAGGAGGAGCAAGAAACACTTGCTATACATGTGGAATCTGAGCAGATTCTGGAAAGAGTAGGTGTTAGCTACCCAACAAATAGAGAAAGAACATTCTGGTTAGAGGGAACAACTTACAGAAAAGACCTTAGGAATCATGTTGTCAAGCTGAAGGTGTGCTGCAAGGAGGAGAGATTATGCTGAAGGGTCAGGAACAGGTCATTAGGAAGCACACAGGAAACAGGGATCCTGGGAAAAAGTTCATCCAGGGGACTTGTATGAGTTGCTTTGAGTTTAAGAAGGGTTCTCAGGTAGAAGTGCGAAGTGGCCAGAAGGGAACAAGATACGGAGACAGAAAGCCTGGTTAGGAGGTTGTTAAAGACATCCAAGTGGCAAAAGATTCAGCTCAAATTAAGGGCATTTTTTCAAATTTATAATTATATTTATATCCACATTAATATATTTACTATAACAAAATTGGAGATACGTCTAAATAAGTTGTTTCACATGCTCTTATAAGATTTTTTTAAGTGTTGGCAAACATTCTTCAGAACAATTTTTAAAACTCATTTCATGCTATCCGGATCTAAGGAACACTAGCTTGACTGCTATGAGCTATACAGAGTGGTTATGCAACCGAATGCCCAACTCTGAAGGATCTAGACGTGGACCTTGCCTTCAAGGCATTTATAGTCTAGAAGAGAACACAGACTAGGAAACAGTGCATTATGTTTCAGTGCTCTGAGTGCTCTGTGGTGGCAGAAGGAGCTGCTGTGGAAGCATGTAAGAGGATGGCCTCCCCTACGCATGGGATCCAGAGAAGACTCTGTGCAGTAACGAAATCCACACTCAACCAAAGATGAGTAGGATCTAGCCTGAGGAGGCCAAGCAAAGAAAAGCATAGCAGGCAAACTCAGATGTGAAGGTCCAAAGGAACAGAGGACTTGGCCCCTTCTAGGAAAGGAAAGAGTTCAGTGTATCTGTAGCTTAGCATGTGAGGAAGGGGATGTACAAAAGTCAAGGCTGGAAAAGAAAGACGGAGCCACCATCACTAAAGGCCCAGACATCACACTAAAGTATTCGGACATGGACAGATTTTGAATTGAAATAATACCATCCTGGCTACCTTGTAGAGAAAGGAAATAGTAAATCTCTGGGTATGCCAGGTACCTAAGCAGAAAGCTAAGTTCCCAGACTAGACTATGATCCCAGAGAGGTAAACATGCTACATTTTCTGAAGGATTCCCAAGAGCCAGCATAGGGGCTGCCAATCACAGGCACTCGAGTCCGATTTTCAAATGATTGAATGGGTGACAAGAAATTAAATGTCTAGTGGGAAGCTCATTTTCCATAATCTAACTAATTTTCTATTCCCGGATAGTACTTTCTAATTTCTCTAATTGAAATAATGCTGAAATGAATACCCCTGTTTAAATCTTGAACTACATTTATGTTTATTTTACTTAAAATCTTAGCAATAGAATTACTGCAAAGAGTATGAATATTTTTAAGACTCACAAAATCTGCGCTAAAGAAAGGATATTCCAAATACGCTCTAACAAGCAAATACTTGAACATGTGTGTTTCCTCGCATCTTCAGCATCTTGGATTATCCATGAGTTTGATGATGATTTGCGATTATTGCATGAAATACTGGGGAGGAGCTTGTATCTTCATTATCTATTTATATTTCTTTTGTTACATCCCTGAAATCGTGTCCTTTGCCCAGTTAAAAGCATGCTTATTGATCTTCCTTTTCCTTTTAATTTGAAATGAATATATTCAGGTTATGGATTTACCTGTGACTTAATTTTGGCTAAGTCTTAGAAGTTGATTTACTATTTTAATGTCATTTTCTTCTACAGAGATGGGTAGTGCTGTATTTGGTAGCGTGAAATCAATATATCTTTTCCTCGGGCAGTATAGTATTATGGAATTATAAGCACTTTTTATAAATTAATAACATCATCTCTTTGTCTTGTATGTTCAAATTCATTTCCTATTTGACATTTGCCTTTACTTGTACTCACAGAAATTTCTGACATCCATTTATTTTTTGCTTTAAAATTTTATTTTTCCTGCTTTCCATAGCATCTTTAGTTTTTTGACTTCATGAGAATAACTTGCCATGTATTACAATTCATTTTTACTTTGTAATAAAAACATTTATGCCAAGGTTTTCCTATGAGTCAATTTTGGCTAAAGCTTTTAGGTTAACTTGCTGGTTTTTTATAAATTATAATTATGTTCCCAAAATATATATAATACACTGTTTAAAACCTAGAGTTAGCATTCAAGGCCAAGTCCAAGAATTCAAATTCTGGGGACTTCCCCGGTGGCGCAGTGGTTAAGAATCTGCCTGCCAATGCAGGGGACACAGGTTCGTTCCCTGGTCCCAGAAGATCCCACATGCCGTGGAGCAACTAAGCCCGTGCACCACAGCTACAGAGCCTGTGCTCTAGAGCCCGCAAGCCACAACTACTGAGCCCGCATGCCACAACTACTGAAGCCTGAGTGCCTAGAGCCCATGCTCTGCAACAAGAGAAGCCACCGCAATGAGAAGCCCGCGCACCGCGACGAAGAGTAGTGGCCGCTCACCACAACTAGAGAAAGTCCGCATGCAGCAACGAAGACCCAACTCGGCCAAAAATAAATAATAAATAAATTTTTTAAAAAATTCAAATTCTGGTCTCTCAACAGCTGTGTGACAAACAGGTAGTTCCTTATTCCTTCTATAACTTCATTTTCTCATCTGAAAAATAATAGAGTAATACCTACCTCATATGCAAATATTTATGAAGGACCTGGCACACTGAGGCACTGATCTAGATGTTGGGAGTACAGTAACAAAGAAACTAGGCAACATCCCTGCCATCATGGAGCTTACATTCTCCTGGGGAATGGACAGCAAACCAATGAACAGAAAAATACATCATGTAATGTCAGGGGGATGATTAGTGCTCAGAATAAAAATCAGTCATGGCAAGGAGATAACATGGAGCCAATGAGCTGCAACTTTAAATAACTTGTTGTAAGTTTATAATATATCACATAACTAAAGTAGTTTTTTCCAGGGCCTGGCATGTAATGAATGCTTAACAAATACTAGCAATTATTAATTACAATTTAACGTTCCTCTTAAACTCACAAGTTATTCATACAAGTATTTTGTCAGTGTGTTTGCTTTAATTCCAAATGACAAGATTATATTCACAGGTTTTTAAAAAAATTTTTGTTTATTTGTTTGCTTCTTTTAAGCAGAAAATATGACCCACTTACTTTATGCATGTTGGAAGTTTTGATTATTTTCTGTGGCTTAACACAGAAATTATTTTAAAAATAGATTGGAGGCTATAAAGTTTATATTTTCTATCTAGAGATGATAAAATTAGATATCTATTTTTTATCTATCAAATTACCCTCATTACATTATTACGATCATCATCCTTTATTGTTCTTTGTTGATCTATAAAGAACTTACACAGATATGCAATTGCCAACTTCTCTTTATCTAATAGTTTTTGATTTATACATTTTGATATAATGATACTTAGGACATAAATCTTTATGACTCATGTCTTTACTGTGGATTGTGCCATTTATCAGAGTAAAATGACATTCTGTGCCAACTTCACTGCCTTTGTTTTGGGTTTGATATCTAGTGAGAACTACTTTTAGAGTTTTGGCTGTTGAAAAGCTAACACGAGGCTGTTAAAGGAATGAATAATTCTCCTTTTTCTTTGTTTAAATTTTAAGATGTTCTCTTTTTTTTCAAGTTTGTCTGATTTTGATTTATACTTTTATCTTTTAAAGTTCCATTATGTTTTAAGCGCATCTTTTTTAAGCAGCATATGGTTTTATTTAGTTTTTTAATGATATTGAGTCTTTTAAAAAATGTAGCATTAACTTATTTTCATTTATCATTACAATTGATAAATTTTTTTTTCATTCATCTTGTTCTATGTTTGCTGACTTTTTTTAATGGAAGGTTTTTTGTACTGCATTGGCTCTATCTGTTGCTGTGTTTATATTATTTATTTGTGGGTTGGGATGTTTTTAATCTGTTTTTAAATTTGACTAACGCTTACTTTTAAGTAAGAACACACACATGCATGTGCGCACGCACTCACATATTTTTCTATAATCGCTGTCATGAAATAACCCATATTTATTCTTTACCCCTCAGGCTCTTTTTGCTCTGTCTTCTGCGCCAGTAATAACCTAACCTCTGCAGCATTCTTTAGCCCAGTGTGTGCTAAATGTAGGAAGGCATGCTAGCTTAGTCTAATAGATATCATCATAATGACCATTTCTCTATAACAAATTTGCTTCCATGTCCCAGATGCCTGCTAATACCAGAAATTTGCTTATCTGATTAAATTGTGTCAGCTTGGAGCAGACATTCAATGACAGTGATTATTAGGCCCACATATATACCAAATGACCATGACTGCAAGAAAGCATATAGATATTATTTACTGCAGAGTGACAACCAATAAGTGATTTGAGTTGCTCTATTACATAGCTGCCCAGCATCTCCCTATACCACCTGAACATGCTGATGGTGGACTCAGCTCAAAAAGGTAAATTTTATTGAATAAATATTGTCAATAGAATGTACTACCCTCACAGCCCCTCTCCCCAACAATTAATTTTATGTCCAGTTATCTACAATCCAACTTATTAGCAACTCCTGCCTGATACAACCAACAAAAAATAGCTTAGATCATATTTGTACACACATGACTCATATTTCCACTCTTTCCATCCCTTTAAAAAAAATCAATATTTGGGCATCGCCTAATATTAAATTCTAGATAAATATAATCTAAATCAAAGTTAGTAAGAAAAATGTTGACCAAGACAAATATAAGACAGTGTTCTGAGCCAAACCACAAGAAATCCACCTCCAGGTGGACGATAATCCATTAATCAACATGTTTCAGGTAATATAGTTGTTCACCGTATTTTTAAATTCACCAAACTGTGATCAGGGAGGCATAAGAGTCACTAAGAGCTAAAAATCTACTTATTATATGATTACCTTACAAGTTTTATCCAACTCTCTCTGGATACAAATTTCATCATATGTAGTGTGGTATTCAATGAGAATACTTTTCCCAGCACATGTGCTGTGGTATTTCTAGTATTTTCATAGAAAAAGTAACCTACAATCCTTCTTGGAGGAAAAGAAAAATGAAGCACATTGGTCTGAGTCTGATGAGGGGCAAGGACTTTCAGATGAAGAAAGGTTAACCCCTAGTTTCTAAAGAGGTGCTCACATGGGGGACAGGGGGCACTCATTCTGAAGTAAGATGGAGTCAAGGAATCTGAGTATGGTCTTAGAACAGAAGTTGAATTTGTCAGGAAAAGATGACTTTTCCATGATTTTGTATAACAGTAGTGAATCAGGTACTGGAACATGTTCCAATATGCCCCATAGTAAAAGATGCAAAAAAACTAAGAGAGTAAAGTTCAATTTAAAAAACTAATTCTGGAAGTACTGAACTAGCACCCTAGCTCCCTTTCTAGTAGCCTAAGAAGGACCATAACAGTGCTGGTGATGGGGCTTTCTTCTATCTCAGTATGAAAACAGACCATGTTAATGAAGAAAGGAGGACCCAAAGCCTCAGAAGACCTTTAATACCCAACAAGAAGAGCCACTGGGTATCCTAGGACATAGGGTTGCCAGAGCAAATACAGAGCACTCAGTTAAATTTGAATTTCAGATAATAAGTAATTATTAGTATTAGTGTGTTCTGTGCAATTCATTGTTCATCTGAAATTCAAATTTAACTGGGCATCCTGTATTTTTTTATTTACTAAATCTGGAGACCCTACTCAGGAAGTTTTGAGAGAAAGGGAGGCCTCAAATAGCAGAGTTCTCATTGTTCTTACAAATAAAAAATTATCAATATTTTCATTACCTTGCATATTTCCAACATATATCCTAACTGTAATCATGCAGTTTGATTTATTCTGGAAAAGCAAGGTTCCCCCAACCCCCAATTGATATAATATTCTTAAATGCTTCTGAAATTCCCTTTTATTATGTTGAATTACTTATTCCCTCATCAATATCTTATTATAAGCACCACTGCCAGAACTTAAATCCATTGAGTTCTCACTGACATCAAATTCAAACTCCTTTAAAATATATGGCATATAAAGGAAGAAAATACTGGCTTAAATGACCAAATATGTAAGGGAAGACAGGAAGAAGGAAAAACATCTGGTAATTAAAAAAAAAAAAGAAAACAATAAGTGTTTAAATCTGATCATTATAGTGTTTAGTTTCACTTGTGAGCAAATGAAAATTGAGTAAACTCCCTACATTTGCATATTTAGCTCAATCTAAAGACTTTCATGGCTTCTTTCTAATGCTCACAGAGGCTCATTCCCTTGTGGATTCCTCAAGCTTTAAGATGAATGTACCCGTTTATCTTGTCACTTGGACAATTTCAATTGAAAGGCCTTTTAACTGATGTCAGTAAGAAAACTACTGCTATTTGTAAAAAGAATTTGAGTGAGGCAGTTTGAAAGTTAAGAGATATGTTTGTCCTGCCCACGCTTGCTCCAAAAGGAAAATAGTACCTTCCACTTTAAAAAAAGAAACAGTTAAACATACTCAAAGGTTCATAATGCAAATTGGTATGATGAGCACTCAAGTAAGTGTGTGTGTGCGTGCGTGTGTGTGTGTGTGTGTGTGTAGTGTAGGTCAAGGCATTAGACTCCTAGAGGTAGCTAGAAATACACAAAAAATCTCACTAAATATCCCCAAGGCAGAAGTGATAGACTCCTTTTTAAACCTCCATGCAGAGGCTCCTTAAGCCCTAAGTATAAGGAGGGAATAAAATGGCTGGATAGGGTCTCTTAAACTCCAGCCAGACAATTAATTTCCAGCCCTCACACCACAGATTTGACCTCAGAATGCTTGTCCTGTGTTGCGCTCCTGGCAAGACAAGCCCATCTGAGGTGTCAAAGAGCATCTGATGAGGGTAAGGCCAGCTGGTTTGCCAGCTGTTGCTCCCCCTGGGAAATGGAGGGAGATTTCCTGGCTACCCTGAACTACTACCATTTATGGTTATTAGTATACATAGGAAAGAGTCTCCAAGATCTCAAGCTTGTCTCTTGGCAAAGCTGTCCACAATGCAGCAGTCCAGGTTTGGTTCTTTTTAGAGAGCACAGGGAATGTCAACACAGTTGGAGGTCAGCCAGCTCTGACCTATGAAATTAGAGGTGTCCAGCATGCTGAGGGTCATCTTCACAGGGGCAGAAACATGCTGTGAATTCAGGGCTTTGGAGCAGAAGGTAGCTATGCTGTGAATCCTGTTCACTGGATGTTTTTAGGTTAATTCAACCATAGTTCTATGATCCCAGTCCTAGGATCACAATGCTGAAAAGGGTTGTTGAGACCTCCAGCTGCCTGATCACTTTACTTTTCAGAACTATTCTTTCCTTCACTGTAAAATAAAGAGGAAGGGGTTGATTAGGTGATCTCTAATGACCTTCCACCACCTTCTTAGCAAGGCGATGCATTCGGTAGCAGAAATACAACTATATGGGGGCTAAACCACAGACAGAGGTTTATTTTTCTTCACATAATGATAGATATGAAAGTTAGGTAGTAGAGGCTGATATAGAGGCTCCCCAGTGCCAAGAGTGAGCAGTATTCCACTATTTCTGCTCAGTGAATGTCTTCTGATTTCACGCTTTTCACCTCCAATGATTGCATCTAGGCAGGAAGAAGGGCAAGAGACAGGTTCCTGCTGAGTGTTAGCCCCTTGTTAAGAGTTTACCTAAAAGCCCCACCCAAAACTGATATCTAACCAGCCGTAAGTATGTAATAGATCCATCCCTAGCTGCAAGAGAGGTTGGAAAATATACATTTCTAATTAGGCACACTGTAACCCACATAAACAATGCGTTCTCTTAGTGAGAAGGGAAAATAGATCCAAGCAGAATATGCTATAATCTCTAAGATTATATATTTCTTATCATTTTACTGCATGTATGCAATGCATCTTTTAAATCATTGAGAATAGGAAAAAAAAAGGATTAAAATAAATTTTGTGAATAAATGGTCCCTGCAGCTTAAACATCGGTTATCCTGATTAGGAAGTATGGTTCTGGAATACTGAACTCCTGACCCTCGTAAAAGTTGTTCTGGGAAGTAAATCACTGACACAATTTGTCACTTTCTAGACCGAATTTTTCTTACTCTTTCTTCTTTCCTTTCTATGATTATTCTCTTATCCTCTTTCCTTTCTTATCTCTCTTAGAGTTATGCTTGCCAGATAAACATTTTGGGGGGAATTAAAAAAAATAACTGGCTCATTCAGAACACCTAATTGGCCCTGTCTTCTGTTTAAGACATCCTTCTTTTAATCTGCATTCACCTTTCCAAGACTGGAGAGCTTACATTCCTAAAAATTATAATTTATAATTTCATTGTTTAATAGTGAAGCCTTTCCTCTATTCCATTATTTCAGGGAGATTTCCTTCCTGTGTTCTTCACTGCTGTGGCAGATTAAATCGTTATTCACAACTCTTCATGTCCTTCCTGTATTAGAAGTACTTACACATGTCCTTTGCCATGTGGTCCTACCCTCTAGATTGTGCAGAGTATATCTCCCTCCCCACTGATAGAGTTTAGTCACATGTTTGGCTTCTGCCAATGGGATGCAGGTGAAAGTGATAGTGTTCTATTTCTAAGGTGAGTCCTAAAGAGGCCTCGTGTTTCCACCTGCCCTCTTGTATGCCGGCCATTCACCCAAAGTATTTCCATGGAAATACTTCCTCGATAGCCATTCACCCAAAGAGGATGAAGAGACAAATGGAAATGACTGGAAGTCAACCTAAAGTCTAAAACAAAATCCAGCTGACTTCACCCTGAAACAGAGCTGCTCCAGCTGACCCACAGAATTTTAAGTAATATAAAGTTTGTTTTAGTAAACTATTGGTATTTTAGAATTTTCTATTACACAGCAATATTATGGAAATAACTGACTAATTCAATTGGCCCATGGCTGGAATTAGTGGTAAAAACTGGGAGGTGCCTGAGTGATAAATGGCCTTTAAACTCTGGTAATTCCAAAGGAATTCCCAACATAGCTCTGACATCTAGGTTTTATTCTAGAGGGAACTACAGAGGACAACGGGGGAAAAGGAGAGGTCTTCAAAACCTCAATCAGCCACAGAAAGAGAAGCACTGCCCAGATTTTGTTCACTCCACTAATTTGACTGAAGGAACTTCCCAGATCCATGCATCTGGTTCCCCTATTACATAAGACCCTATTCAGCTAGCAAAATTTAAGCATACAAATATGGTGATACTTCTCGGAAATGGTGTGAAGACCTTCAAAGAAAGGGGCTATGAAGGTCTGAGGCATTATAATAATGAATAATTCACCACACTACTCAGCTTCCAGAAAAGGGTAATTGAGGACTCAGGAAGAAATTAGAGTTGCTCTCTTTTTTATAATTGAAAACTACACCTTGGAACAAACACAAGAATCTTCTCTATTAGCCCAGGTCCTAGATATACTTATAGGCGCATAACAAAAACACTACCTCAGCCCCTGCATCCTTGCCACTTATGACAGGAGCCCCCAGGGAAATGGACACACCACCAGTTCCAGTGGCAACCTGCAGGTCCCAAACAGTAGGTTACCGGCAGGAGCCTGGAGAGAGTAGGGGGAGAGCATTTTCCTCAGGAAGCCCAAATTAGCTGCCTATGTACAATAAGGGGATCATGAGAGACCCCTCAATTCCTCGTCACTCCACTCTCCCTATCTGAAGTAAAATAAACTAGACAGCAGCTGCATCTGGTCACCATCAGAGGGGCGGCAGCTACAGCTGGCTTCTCTCCCACAGGACTTTGCAGTTATACGGTGCCCACTCTGGCATCTAGATAGCTGGCAGAATTCTTCTTAGAATTCTATGTTCTGTGCTCTGAACACTTGGTCTTATTTATAATCATCCAGTGACTAGTCGAAGCTATAGCCAGGAAGGATATGTGGTTCAGTAAACCCTCTACATGAGCTCCCCTCAGATGAAAATGTGGTTTGCGTGGATGACGGGATGAGTTACTGTGAAGTGAAGGTAGCTGGAGAGCCTACTGAGAAACTACCCCGTACTTTTTTTTAACATGCGAGGAAAAACAAACAAACAAACATGGAAGAATTTTTTTTTTCCTACTAAAGAGGCGTCAAGCTTCTTTTGTTCCTAAGATCTGAACTATTCTTACCTATAGGGGACAGCTAAGCAGTAGCCAGCCTTGTGTTTCTAGACAAAAGAGAAGTTGCTAAGTAAACCTGAGTCACTCGGACGATAAATAGGCTTTTTTGTACTGACAGTTTAGGACCAGAGTTCACAAACCCAAAGCCTTTGTGGAGGAGGCAGACCATGGAAATGACCCATGCTGACCTTGTGGGATAATTTCTAGCTGACCTCTGGCTTCCTGGGAGACAGGAGGAGGTGATACAGACTGGGCAAGCTGGAGAGTTCATGTCCTGCCTAAAGTGGGGTGACGCCACTCAACTGCAGTTGGCTGCGGCTATCTGCAAACATAGACCTCGTTCCTGGAACAAGCAGCTGCAGCAGCCATAAACATAGAGCACAGCTCTCCTCCTCTCCTGCTTGGGACTAAAGAAGCCTCCCAGGATTCTTCTGTGACAGAAACAATGCACAGAACATCTCTGCAAAAACAGTGATGTTGGATGTTCCTACAAGTTTGAGGCTTCTGAGGACCTAACTAGAAACTAATCATCACATCCAATAAATTATAGTGGCTTGCACTAGAATACTGGGGAACACTATTACCAGTGAATTTTCAACACTGGGAATTACTGTTCTAGGATATATAAATGGTGTAAGTTTTGAGTTGAGTCTATCAAGGAGAATTATGAAAATAGGAAATTGGGGAATGGGTATAGAAAAAGGAGATAAAATAGGTGGCAGGAAAAGAATAAACTGTTTTGCAGGAATACCATAGGAAAAGCAAGGGAAGATGGAGAAGGCAAATCTGTGTGTCAGAGCTGTACTCTGATGGTGTGTGAAGGAGGGAGAGAGCTGAGGAGTGTGTAAGAAGTATGGATGAGTAGATGTTTACTAAGAGGAGCAACACAGGAGTCAAGAGCCCCAAATCACACAATCAGGTGGCCCTTGAATATCTGGTTGGAGAACCAGATGAAGGGGGAAAGTCTTGCTTAATATATTAAAAAATAAACATGTGAATTAAATCTAGGTGAAGTAATCCAGAAATATATGTATAATACAAGGGATCACAAATGGAAGAGCACTTACACATCATTCATAATTTAAGATTTTTTAATGTCATTTAATTTGACTTTAGTGAACTATCTTCACTGATTTTTTTTGTATCAGTAGCTGTGGCAAACCACA
This sequence comes from Eschrichtius robustus, assembly GCF_028021215.1. Lineage (NCBI taxonomy): Eukaryota > Metazoa > Chordata > Mammalia > Artiodactyla > Eschrichtiidae > Eschrichtius > Eschrichtius robustus. The sequence continues at coordinate 82,280,506 of NC_090829.1, read as the reverse complement.
GAAACCAAACTATATGGTTTTATTAGAAGATAATTTATTTGAAGGATATTGGGTAGTTCACATAATCATCAAGAATGCCACAGAGCCAAGTTCAGAAAAAGAACAGGGAGTAAGGGGAAGTAAAATGCAGCCAAGATCCTACCATAGCAACAGTACCCCTGGATACCACTGCCCATGAACACTCATTACTGGAACATAAAGCTCGTGACTCCACAGCAGTCTCTACTCAAAACATCTGGGCATATCTTCATTTCTCTTTCAGTTCCTCAAGATTCCAAGGTTTGGAAGCAGCATCCAATTGGCCAAGTTTAGGTGCATTTTAGGGTGACCTGCATCTTAGGTGCCCCTCCACCTGTGGCTTTCATAATAGGAGCCAGAATTCTCATAAGATTCCCCCCAGTATAGGAAGGCTGTTCCAAAATGAGCACACACAAAAATGACAAATGCCTTTTACATTTATTAAAGCATACTTAGATAATATAGTTTCTACTGACTTTTTTCTCTCAAGAAGAGTTTTCTTATAAAAGCCTATTTTATCGTCATAAATTCTTATCTTATGAAGACTTTCTATTACCTAAGCCACATGACAAGGGAAAGATTACCATGTAATTGTGTGAACCCAGGTGAAATTGTAAAAATGTAATAAAGCTGTTGTGTACCCAGTAACCACTCTTTCTGTCCAGCTAGTCAATATTAGTGTTAATGAGTCTAAATTATTGAGCACCACTGTGGCAATGAAAACTAGAGGAGGGAAGGAGAAGTTGAAAGAGAGATAGAGACAAAGAGATTGAGAGAAACAGATTCATAAAAGACCTTATCTCTATCCAAAGGAACAAATAGAATGAAATGACATAATAACACTCATAATACTTATGCCTGAACCTGAGGACATAAATCGTGAGTTGTGTAGACTGTACATTAATCAGAGTCACTATTGGCATTTCAGTGAGGAACAAATCTGGAAAGCTGAATTTTGATCCATCTCAGAACAAAAAAAAAAAAACAATTCAGCAATTCATTCTTATCAAGTTAGTAATTTATTCATTCACTACTTCAACAGATATGTACACAAGCACCTACTATGAAAAGAAAATCAAACAATTGAAAAAAGAGCATTGAAGAGCAGAACCAACTTAAGTAAAAAGATAATTTAGGGACAAAAATGTATTATAAAATAATATTTTAAATTGGTCTCATACTTCAGAGAAATTCAAGAAGCAACAGTGAATGGGCTAACTAATTCTAAAGTTCTTAGGGAAATTTAAGAGACAGTGAAAACAATCTTGAAAGAAAAGGAAAAGGTTGGAGTACTTCCCAATTTAAAAATGTACTACAAAGCTATAGTAATCAACAGAGTATAGTACTGGCCCAGGATAGACATACAGACAAATGGAATAAAACTGAGAGCCCAGAAACAACCCCATATATTCATAGTCAATTCATTTTCAACAAGGATACCAAGACAGTTGAATGGAGAAAGAATAGTCCTGGCAATAAATAGAAGCTAGAAAAACTAGATGTCCACAACCAAATAATGAATCTGAGCTTATACCTGACATCATATATCAACATTAACTCAAAATGAATCAAAGACCTAAATTTAAGAGCTAAAACTATAAAACTCTTAGAGGAAAACAGGTGTAAATATACATGACCTTGGATTAGACCAGATTTTTAGATACGACATCAAAAGCAGAAGCAACCGAAGATAAAATAGATGAATTGAACTTCTTCAAAATTTAAAACTTTTGTGTATCTAAGGACACTATAAAGACAGTGAAAAGACAACCCACAGAATGTCAAAACATATATAAGTGTCAAGTATCCAGAATATATAAAGAACACTTACAACTCAACGACAAAAGACAAATAACCCAATTAAAAATGGGCAAAAGATATAAATAGACATTTCTCCAAAGAAGATACACAAATGACTACTAAGCACATAAAAGGATATTCAACATCATTAGTCATTAGGTAAACGCAAATCAAAACCACAATGAAATACCACATCACACCCGCTAAGATGGTTAGAACTAAAACAAACACACAAACAAAAACAGAAAACAAATAGTGAGGGGGATGTAGAGAAATTGGATCACTCATACATTGCTGGTGGGAATGTAAAATCGTACAGCCACTGTGGAAAATAGTTTGGCAGTTCATCAAAAAGTGAAATATAGAGCTACCATATGACCCAGCAATTCCACTCCTAAATATATACCCAAGAGAAATGAAAATATTTATATGTTCACACAAAAATTTGTACAAATGTTCATAGTAGCTTTATTCATAATAGCTCAAAATTGTAAACCCAAATGTCTACCAACTGATGAATGGATAAACAAAATGTGGCATATCCATGCAATGGAATATTTTTCAGCCATAAAAAGGAATAAAGTGCTGTTACATGCTACAACCTGGATGAACTTTGAAAATATTATTTTAAGTGGAAGAAACTATACAGCATCTGACACAAAAGGCCACATATTACATAGTTCTATTTAGGTGAAATGCTTGAATTAAGTAAATCCACAGAGACAGAAAGTAGATTCTTGGTTTCCAGGGGCTGAGGGAAGTGGGTATTGGCACTGACTGCTAATAGGTAGAGGGTTTCTTTTGGGTAATGGAAATGTTCTAGAATTAGATAATGTGATGATTGCACAATATAATGAATATACCAGAAAAAGCCTGTGAATTGTAAAATGGTGATTTTTATATTATGTGAACTATATCTCAATTTAAAAGAAGGGAGACAGAGGCAATTGTAGCCTCTGAATAAAACAAGAATACGCTGCTATGAAAGCAGTACTCAGAAAGTAAGAAACTGTTCTTAGAAGTTAAAAACACTACTAATGAAAGAAAAGTAAAAATTCAATGAATTGGAAAATTAATAAACTGGACCCAGCTTAAGACTGATTTATTGACACAAAGATAAAGTTTAAAAAATGACACATAGAGCAAGAGAAATGAGCTGAAAAATATGGAAGTATATTTAAGAGATATGAAAAGCAGTTCAAAAGAGCACCACTGATCAAATACATTGCTTTTCAAACTGCAGGTTTAGCCCTTCAATGGGTCATTCTATAAAATTAGTGCTCTATGAGTAGCATTTTTGAAAAATGAAATGGGATATATCAGACAGACAGATCAGAATGGTATAGCTAGCTATATAGTAATATGTACATGCATATTGAATAGCATGTACATGTATGCAGTTCTTATTTTAGACTGTGGTAAAAAAGTTTTATTGTCAATGATGATCTAATAAAATATCAGTCATGTAGAAACACTGACAATGTAGGAGGCAGCACAAAAAACAACAGATAATTTCCTTATATTGAAGAAAGGCACAAAATCTATTAGATTGAAGGGCCAAACACATGAAGAACAAATAAAAACACTCACATCTAAAACTGCATAATTTTAGAGATAATTTTATATATTCAACAACTTAGAGGGCAGAGAATAATGCATTGCTATCCTCAACCTTCTCAAGGAAAAAAGAATCTAAACCAAATCATTATGCCTAGAAAAATATCAAATACAAGAGAAGAATGAAGGCATTTGGTGACAGACAAGAACTTTGAAAGTTTACAGCCCACACACTCTTTATGAATAAAAGAAATACTCAAGAAGGTACTCCAACAAAATGAAAAAAAAAGGAGCCGAGAAAAAGAATGACCTAGGATATATATTCAAGTATGACCCAGAGGAAGGGAAGAAAGCTTAAAAAGGAATCCACTAGAATGAGATGCTGAGAAAATTCCTCTTACAGAGTTTAAATGACACTGGGTGGCAATTCATTCTCTGAGTTAAATACACTTCTTAGTTGTACAGTGAATGATATGTATACAATTATAATGCAGTATTATGAACTATGTGGATGAGTTTCAACTTTTAGATATCAATTGATAAAGTATGAAAGGTATATGGGCATAACACTGATCAATACTAAGTTTCTTAATGTAAATATGATAACAAGTGATAAAAAATGACTTACAGATAGAAGAAGAATGATGGAAACAAGGGTGATTGCTCTGATTCTCTCATTTTAATATCAGGAAATAATAGAAACTATCTAAAGTCAATAAATCAAGAATTAGAAGTTACAGTCATAAAGGCAACAACTAGATAAACTAAAAATAATAAGATGACCCAAAAAGTAGAGTATAAATATTTTAGAAACATTCCATCATGCATCCACTCCTTTGATAGACCATTCAAGGAGGAACAGGGCTTGTGTGATTCTCATGCTGCCCTCTGAAGGAGTATGTGGTAGATTAAGTGCATTCATGGTCCCAATTAACAGTGCAAGTCTTTGTGTCCTGTAAATGCGAGTCCTCTCCTGTTTTGACTCTGGGCTTAGACAGGCTTTTGGTCACTAGTTTCTTTGCAGAGTTGATTCAAGCGGAGGCTTGAAAATGCATTTTCCCTTTCCCTTTCTTCTCTTGCTTCTCTTTGTCATGAGAACATGTTCTGGCTAGCCTGCTTCTGCTGGATAAAATATATACCGCCAATTCCAGCCTACCACCTCAGGGTTTTCTTGCTTTCTCTTTTTTCCATTTGTATAAATCCCTTCTCTGCAGTGAATGATGTAGGTAATGAATCTCTGGACCATACCGACACCTCTGCAGCCCCCAAGAACCATCATCACCTCTGGTCCCAGCACTGCTGCCTCCTTGGCCCCTTGCCCTGCCACTATCTCCTTGGGTATGACTGTTCCCCTTCAGCCCCCATAGCCTACCTGCCACCTCGTCACCTCCGCAGGCCACACAGCTGCCTCCTAGGGCAGAGAAAGGAATCAAAGGGGAAAAAAGAATAAGAGAACCCTCAATAAACTTTTGATTTGAAAAAATTTATTTGGTAAAATTCTAACTTAGGAGAGACTCTCATTTCACCTCCCACTGATTAGAGGAAACAGAAGAGAGGAAGTATTTCTCAAATCTTATAATGAAACTCTACTTTGGATGCCCTATTATTGATGATACTCTTCCACAGGGATCATATCTTCTCCATGATATGTATAAAAACTGAATTCTGGTACTAATATGAAATATTCAGCAGTGATACCATGAAGCAAAACTATTTTTTAATGTCTACCATATTTCAAGGATACAGAAATCCTTTAGGTCAATAAAATACCACTTTACAACCATCAGATATGCAAATCTTAAAATTATTGACAATGTCAAGTATTGGCACAACTATCGAGAAAAAGCACCTCTTACACCATGCTGGCAGGAAGTAAACTGGTACATTCTGGAGGACATTTAAAAAATATCTACTACATTTGAAAATGAACTTGTTCTTTGACTCTGTACTTTTACCTTGAGGAATATTTCCTAGAGAAACGTTACAGATATTCACAAGGAGACATGACAAACAAGTTTATTACAGCCTCGTTAGAGACAGAGAACTGTTGGGAATGACCCAAATGTCTATCAGCAGGATAATAAATAAATGTAGTGTATTTACCAAATTTCATACTATACAATAGTGGTAAAGAATGAACTAGAACTACCGATATCTACATAACCAAATATTTAAAACATAATATGCAGAAAGACAAAAAAAAAAAAGAAAAATGTAAAGAATATTGTAGTATGATATATACACCATGATAAACCCTTTGCTTGAAGTTTACAAATGAGTTAAACAATGCTGTTTAAGATATGTTCACCTGTAATAACAATACAAAAATGTGCACGGGGATAATAAATATCAAATTCAGTACAACGACCATCTCTGAGTAGAGAAGGTCATTGTACCTGAACTTTTTTATAATTAAAAACTATGTAAAATAAACATGGTTAAAAATTGATGATGTTATGTAATAAGTATTTATAATATATTTCCCATAAAACTTTCTATATGCTTATAGTACCTATAATAGAAATTCTCTCAGTTTCTCTCTCTCCCTCTCTCTCTCTCTCTCTCACACACACACACACACACACACACACACACACACACATACACCCTTCAAGGAGGTTCAGACTCGTTGGGATAATAGAATTTCTGAGAAAGGATGCCTGTAAATGAGATTCTTTCTGAAGCGCACACAGTGTTGCACAAAACAGAGGAGAGAGTGAGTCTCTACTCTTATAACATTAACAGCATATAGGGAGAGGCAGATACTAAGTAAATAAACATAAATACATAATTAGCACCTGTGGTAAGTGCCATGAACTATAAATGGCATTTATTGGAGACAGGGAGGCTAAGGGAGTGGTAGAAGCAGCAATGTCTTCTCTGAGATGAAATATTTAAGCTGAGGCTTAAAGGATGAGTAAGAACCAAGAGAAAAGTGGGAGAAAGCTTCTTCCAGGCACAGGGAACATCATGTGTAAAATCCCTGATACTGTGAACAGATTCTCAAGTTCAAGGTATTGAAGGGATGGCTGTATTGCTGAGCAGAGTGAGTAAGAAAGTACAAGTCTTAAGACACATGGCAGACGCTAGGATCAGGAATTTGGATCTTATCCTAGGAGTGATGGAAAGCCACTGAAGTAGTTTAGGAAAATGTGTTATGATCTGATTTATGTATTTAGAAGATTATGTTGACTGCTAGGTACAGAATTGACTGGATAAGGAAAATAACTTCAAGATAACAGTTTCAAATCACCATACTCATACAAGTACTGTGTGTAATTGCTTACAAATCATCTTAGGCTCATGACTCATCTCTGGATGCATGGTACTGTAGGGGAGAGAAAAATCCTTTCCTCTGCCCTGTTATGTTCAGCAACTGGGGCCTTGCAAAATTAAGCTGACAAAGACATTAAAAGCAGAAAAAGCATATAATTTTTTTTCATTTTAATATTTTTAGGTAGCACGGGAGAGGGGCTTCATAGAAATGAAGTTAAAATCCCCCCAAAGAAGTTAGGCCTGAAAGCTTATGTATCATCTTAACAAAGAGTGATAAATTGTGGAGACTTATCTCCATGAGACAAAGGAAAGGAGGCTGGGCTTCTAGGGTTTGTAAATTGTGGGAAGGTAAACATATGGGGGAAACTAATGGAAGATAGGGTTATTTTAGTAAGCTTGTTTATGCAGATTTAAGCTGGTGTCATCTCCAATGATGAGTCCTCTGCTCTTCAGGGTACAGGAGAGGGGAGAGAGTCACATTCACAAAGGGAAATTTATGCTTTTAACAGAAAGGGGGGAGGTGTGCCTGTTGTTTCTCAATTGCTTTCAGCACAAAATAATCCTTATGCCAAAGTGGCATGTTTTGGGGTGGTATATTCTCTTGCCCTTCAGTACACTGGTAAGAGTATGTATGGACTTTTGAGACAAAGAGCATTGAATTCAATTTTCAGTTCCATCACATACTAGCTCTGCAATCCTGGGCAACGGTCATAACAGACAACATTTACTGATTTCTTATTATACAGCAGGCACTAGAATAATAAGTTTTATATTCATTACCTCATTGAATCCTCAGAACAACCCTACAGACTTAAGTAGTATATTATATCCATTCCAGTATATATAAGAAAACTTAGACTACAAGGTTTATTAACTCATTCATGACACCTAACTACTTGAGTGGTGAACTCAGGTTTTGAACTCAGGCAATCTTGAAGCCCCATATTCTGCTGAGCTACCTTGGTGTCACAACATCTTCATTTCATAGATAAACTAAGGATAGGGGCCCAATTCATGGGATTAATGCAAGATTAAATGAAATAACCTATTAAGTCCAATATTAGCACAGAATTGCTGTTTTTACATTTATTTTAGAAGAATAATATAACTGCTGTTTAAAAAATGTTTTAAAAATTTCAAAGTGCTTTAGGTGCTCATGAATTTCATAGGCCAGTAAGTAAAGAGAAATTGAGAACATTAATGTCATCCACCAATGCATCATTTCCACCTGGCTAAAGTCATAACTTTTCATTGACATCAATGCTCAGAAATCAGTCATCAACAACTGTATCTGGAAAACACAGAGTAGAAATGAAGAACCGGTAATCATCTTGGCCATCTTCAACCTGAGAGCCATAATGTTAGAGCTGGCAGGAACTGGACGAACGTGGCAGCTGATAAAACTTAGGCTTAGAAAGGTAAATATAGGGTGAGTGAATAGGAATTTTCTTAAATCAGTACTGTGAGTGTTTGAAAATAGATTCACAGACATACACAAATATCACAAATTGATTTTCTGATGAAGTAGAGGTGGTAGAGTCAACCTTTCCCAGACAAAATACTGGCAAAGCAAATTGTGGTAACCATCCCCACAGTCTTTCTACTTGATATCTCTACAGTAGGGATAGCCACTTCTAAAAAGATGCCACCTGCTCCCATATGCATGTAATATTTTATAAACGGTGGAACTCCTCAGAAAACATGTTGCAGCTTAATAGTAATGAAGTAATACGCATCATTTTCATGAGCATGAAAGCATATTAAATTATGGCTATATCTTGCTATACTATATTCTTTCTCCACAACGGAAATTAAAAGTCAAATAATAAATCCATCAGTCAAGTACTGACTCTAACAGCAGCCCTCCTTCCTGGACCATCCATTCCCAATTGCCAATCTTGGGTCTCGCAGCAGAAAGACAATTTAGATAAACCTATTTTCTATTCTGCGTTTTCACAAATGCCTTAGTTCTATGTTTTACTACATTTGTGAAAAGACAAGTATGTGAGAAGAAAAACTGACCCTAATTAGCAGAACGCATGGTAGGATAGATTTTAAAGTGATATGGAGATAAGTTCTCCTGAGGCTTAGGTGGGAAAGGTAATATTCCCAAATCCACCCTTCTTTGCGTCAAGCCAGAGGAGGGGAAGTAATCAAAAGAGAGAGAGAGAGTGTGTGTGTGTGGGGGGGGGGGGAACCTTTCTCCTTCATTTGCCTTAATTCTACATTATTGCTTTGCTTAGAAAGAAAAGAGTCAAGATGAAAGATGAACCTTAATAGAAAAAGAGTAACATAAAAAACTAGGGGAGTGGGGTGGGGAACATAGGCTTTTACACCAGATAGAACTGCCTTCATATCTCATTCTTCCCAGCTGGTGACTTAGTCAAGTTACTTAACCTCTTGCACACCCATTACCAAGACTGAAAAATACTATGTACGTCATGGGGGATTTCTGAGGAGATGATATGTACATAAAACATGCCAGACACCAGACTAAATACTTTACATGGTTTATTTCATTTAATCCTCATGAGAACCCTGTGAGGTAAATATCACCATCCTAATTTTACAGGTGAGAAAACCAAGGCTTAGAGAGTTAAAGTAGCTTGTTCCAGGTTATAGAGATACTAAGTTTTCCAGCCAAGATCAGGCTATTAGATTCCTAAGCCCAGACTCTGAACCACTACTTTAACTATGTTCCTTCTCTTTGGGGTAATGGGTTGCCCTTTCCAAGGGGCTCTTTCCTGCTCATTGAAGTTGTATCCTCCTCTGTTATTCCAATAACCACATTCCGTGCATTGCCTTCAGAGCCCTCATCTTAATTTGAAATTATACATTCACTCATGTATTTACTTGTTTGTTTCCCCCCATTGGACTGTAATCCTCCCTAAGGTAGGGTCAAATCTGGTTTTTTGCTAACTTACATGCTGCAGCTTATAAGGTGTTTGACGCATAGTAAGTGCTCAGCAAATAAGTCAAAAGAGATGGAAAAATAAATGCAGGAGTAAGTGAATAAAGGTCAGAGGAACTAATAAGTTCCCTAAGAACAAGAACTGTGACCATGCATCCCACCTTCCCCAGCATCTGGCACAATGCCTGATACAACCGGTACTCAATAAATGTTGAATGAATGAATGAATATGACTGGTTATATATAAACAGATTTGTATTCCTGATTTTAAGTCATTAAATTCATCCTCTCATTTACTCAGCAGTTAGCAAGAAAAATATGGATTGTGACCTCACAGAATTCCCTTCTAAAAGGAAGAAAGACATTAAACCAATTTAGAAATAAATTTAAGCATTTCCAGCTTTTACCATAAAGTTTTTTGGGTCTTACATTTTAGTTGTATGTTTTTGAACCCATCCTCTCTTCTTTTCCAGTTAAGTTCATTCCTAGGCTCTTTTAGAGCTATACTCTTTCTTCTTCTCTCCATGATTTCCTGCATCTAGACATGGGGCCTCAAAGTAAGGTCACTGGTCCCACCCAAGACCTACTGAATTGGGAACTTAGAAAAGAGGCCAGCCACCTGTGTTTGAAGAAACCCTCAACTAGAGCCCTGGTTATCATGCATCTGCATCACCTGAAGAGCTTGTTAACACACAGATTCATGGGCTCCACCCTCAGAGTTTCTGATTCAAGGAGGTCTGGGGAGGAGCCTGAGAATTTGCATTTCTAACAAGTTCCCAGTGATATTAATGCTGCGAGCCCAGGAACCGTACTTTGAGAAGCATCAGCCTAGAGTCTAGACATAAGCCTAGAGTTTTCACACCTGGCCACATATGTGAGCCACCTGGGGATTCAATGCCCAGGCTGTACTGCAAAACAATTAAATCAGAATGTCTGGGTGTGGATCCAGAGTTTGTAAAGTTCTCCAGGTGATTCCAATGTATAGCCCAAGTTTGAGAATCACTCTAGATCAATGTTTCTCAAACTTAATGTGCACACTATGGCCTAAAGTCTGAGACAGGTCCTTTGCTCATAAAATGTGGTCTGCAGAGCAGCAATTTGCACATCTCCTGAGACTTATAAGAAATTTAGATCTCTGGCCCTACTTCAAACCTCTACTTTGCATCTTAACAAGATCCTGAGGTGATCCTTAAGTACATTAGAGTTTAGATGTGTATCCATGTACACACAAGTGCATTCTTTCTCCAAGTCTTCCTATCCCTGTTCAATTATTATCCACAATTTGCCCTAGATTGTACAGCAAACTATTCTCCTTTCCATCCACTCAAGGTCTTCAAACGTCCTCAACAATCTGCAGTCCCTTTGTAGCTATATCACAGAGTGCTGTGATTTTCATAATTTTAGAGAAGCAGGGCATCCCAGGGAATGAGGTAGTGGGTGGATGCACCCATAGGGGAGGCAGCTGTTTTAAGATGGGACTGGTATTCCTTCCTAATTCTACTAATGACTGAAGTACAAGAACCACCAGGCTCTTTATGCTTTTAGAGCAGATGGAGAAAAATTTTAAACTGCCGCTGATGAGTCAGAAATCCAAGTCCTATTCTGGGTTCTGTGACTTTGGAAAGCTTGTTTATCTCAGCTCCAACTAGTCAAGTTATAGAATAACTTTGCCTTAAAAAAAAAAGAAGTCATAGAAAGCAGCAGTGCCAACAGTCAACTTCACATTTCCCCTGTTACTCTGGGGGATAAAAATGGCTGAGTTGGCATCAGATCAACCTTCAGCTTTGGAAAATAGGATGGGATGGAGTAAGGAAATTCTAAGCATTCCCCTTTGGATGAAAAAAATAGAAAACATAGAAAGAATAAAAGAGAGAATAGAGTCTATGCAGCACCCACGAAAACCACTATAGCTATGTCACTGAAATGCAAACAAAGGAAGAAAGCAATTGAGGATTCATGGGAAAGTCATCACTGGTTATCTGAAGCCTCGGTAAAGGAATGATAGTAATAATAACTAACATTTATGTAATACTTCGCTCTTTGTCTTGGTTGGTCTCATAATTTTATGAAGGACCTATTATGTGATTATTCCCATTTTATAGGCGGAAAAACCTGAGGCATAAAAGGTCAATGTCCTAAACAAAATCACATAGATCATAAATGTCAGTACTAGAGGGCAACCATATCTGATGGCTTTAAATTCTATAGGTTTTCTTGGAAATATGATGTGCTTCAAAGAAGCCAAATACTCCCCTTTGTTACTAGGCCTTTGATGATGTTTACTCATAATCTTCCACTAGGGTGGCCTGATGAGTCTCCTAATCTAAGAAAAATCCTATGAGGATCCACAGAGAGAGACAAAGGAGGTGGGTCCAGTTACCAAGTGATCATCCAATTTATTGTTTTCCAAACATCATTAAAAAATAAAAATCACGTGGGTGCCTGTTAAACACCTTATTTCACCAGGCACTCTGAAGATTCTGGTTTAAAATATGTTGGATGGGGCCTGGGAAGTTTTTAAGTATGTATACCCATTTTTTCCTTTCATTAGAGAAGATTGGGGAGGATTGATCTTCTTAACTCATGCATCTACAATTGGGATTAGAAAAAATGAAAGTACATGCCATTTTAATATTTCTAATATCTGCCTTTTTAATCCAAGGTGGATCCAGGCATCCCCTCCCCAGATCTATATCAATCCTATTCTGTTGTTTGTGTTTTAATAAAATGATCTGGCAGTTAAAGGGATGTTTTGATATCATACGATCTGTAAGGGTCCTTGCTCACTGCAGGTCTGAGCTTTCTGCCCTATGCTCACATACAACTTGGATATAAATATGTGAGCCTAAAGTTCTGGTATCATAGTTAAAACAATCTGTCAACACTCTCTAGCATTCAATAACTCTTGCTCTCACGAAAAGAATTTCACATACAATCTAAATCTTTAACATGGCAATTTAGCTCCTTTTGAAAGGGTTGCCAGCTTTCTGATACTGATGTTTACTGCCTCAAATCCTTTTTTTTTTTAATAGATCGGGTATAAATTCCAGTAGATAAATAACCAAAAAATTAGGATGGAAAGATTGTATGGAAAACCAGATGGGCAAAGCATAGACATCTATGCTGTTGATCAGTCTGTTCAGTGATGAAGATTTATGGAGCTAGGATGGAACTGATTCAATGTATAGGCATAGAGTGAGAACATATGCAATGTTAAATTGCGACATATGTGGATTATGGAAGTTGTCAGAGAAGGAAGTGGTGAAAACATAACAATTTAGAAATAATATCAAAAAGCTGGAGACCAAATAAATTATGGTAATAAAATTTCCTTAGGTTGGCTTTAGAAAGAAGAGGTAACAAGAATAAAGTGCATAACAATAATAGTAACAAAAACACTAATAGGTAGCATTATTCAGCACTTACTATGTGCCACAAACTATTCTTAGCACTTTACATGAAATACCTCAAATAATCTTGAAGTAAGTACTATTACTCTCTCTATTTTACAGATAAAGAAATGAAGGCAGAGGTTAACAAATTTGACTAAGGTCAAAGAGCTTATAAGGAAATGAGGCAATTGGATTCATAGGCATATAACACGTGATTTCAAATTGTACCTCAAGGCAGTTCAAATCACATACAACATACTTTTGTGCCATGTCCCAGGCCCTCCAGCCTTGATCGTTGCCATTGTTTTAGAGAATCTTTCTTACTGAAATCTGAAGTTTGCACGTGACTGCTAACTTGTGGTTCCCCAACAAGTCCCTTCCGGTATCTTCAGCCTACAACCCTGATGGAGAATTCACTGAAGAATAGGATGGGATGGTGAAAAAGTCACACAAACACACCCAAAATTAAGTAGAAGTGTGATGCCAAATTTCCATCAAATTCATAAAATATAAACAACCAGTCTTTACGACTCAAAACCAAGTAACTCCATGTCCTTCATAAATTATAGTGATGAAATTTAATCAAGGGTAATGACCACATAATCCCAGGCGTCGTTCACCTACATTTTTTTGAATGCGTTAAGTCTTGTTGAGGAAGTTTCTTGAGCCCTCGAAGTATCACCGTCCATGGCCTGAATGCTGCTTGAAATTAACACAGGCCTGTTCAGAGTTAGCTCATCCGGGGTCAGAATACAGATTTTGTCTTACACAGGTACTAAGCACCTATGATTTGTAGAGCCTATTTTGCTTTTCTGTTTACCTCCCCTGCCTTGTTTGAAAAGAAGACGGAGAATTCTGGTAAATAAGGTACGCTCTTTACTTATTACAGAATCTCCCTTGCAACCAAAAAGAAATCCCCACGGAAATAGTTCGTAACGGGATTTGAGCTATGATAAGATATGCACATTTATGTGGAGGAGTAAAGATTGACTGACTCTTACTTTATGAAGAGAACAAGGTTATTTATCGATTAGATGTTTTATAGCATCTTTCCTCTGAAAGATTCAACTTATGCACAGTTGGGGAAAAGTTTGTCTAAGGGATATAATTTATGGGGGGTGAGGGAAGCAGGTGAGAGAAACAGTAAAAAATCATTAAGAAATATACAACCACATGAAAGACCAGGTAGAGGAAAATGCACATGTCAAGGAATATGCTATCAATGGGCTTGGAGAAAAAGCTGAACCCTAGTTTATCATGAAGCAAAAAAGGGATCAAGATGCACACACACACACAGGAGTTTAGAAATGATTAACTGAAAATATTTTAATTAAAATGATAAAAGCTCCTGGAGTCTTGTAACCTCCAAGAAATACTGCCAGGAGCAGGGCCCAGATCTCCAGAGCTCTGTAAGCCCACATTCTCATCTTCTCCTCCTCTCAGCACAGAGTAATCTCTTTCTAGATGAAAAGGGGATCAGTGGGGGCTTGATCCATTTCTCCCTTCTGCTTCTCTTAGACACTCTGCTCTACTCAAAAATGTTCTCCCATTGTGAGTCTCTGGCTTTAGCAAACAAAAGCTAAGAGGTCTTTCCAGTCTACATCTAGTTTCCTCTCTCCCACAGAACTCCCTGAGAAAATGGACAGAACATCATTTACCTGTTTGGATGGAAAAGGGCTAAGGAAAGGATAGGGAGCAAGAAGTAAAATTAATAGGTCAAGGGACTTCCCTGGCGGTCCAGTTGTTAAGACTTCGCCTTCCAATGCAGGGGGTGCGGGTTCGATCCCTGGTCAGGGAGCTAAGATCCCACATGCCTCAGGGCCAAAAAACCAAAACATAAAACAGAAGCAATATTGTAACAAACTCAATAAAGACTTTAAAAATGGTCCACATCAAAAAAGCTTTGAAAAAAATTAATAGGTCAAAATATTATCCATTTATCCACGTGTACCACCATGGCATAAGGTACGATGAAAAACAAAATTTCTGGATAGATAGATGTACAATCAAAGAGCTAAAGGGCTGAAGCAGGACAAGTAGCTTTAATTGAGGGATTATATTTTTGCTTTTCAACAATATACCAGAAGACACCTTAGAATAGCCAAAACCTCTCAAGGGTTTATTCATCTTTACATGCAAAGAAAGAATAAATCATCTGTGGCAAAAAATGCCATTCAGCGCCTAGCAGTATATTTAAAGTACTGTAATGTCTTTCCTCAATTAATTAATTGACTACAACAATACAAAATAACAAACCATTTTTGAGGGCTGCTTAACTATGTTAGGGAGACTATGGACTTAACTTGACCCTTTGGTAATTACAGACTAGATCTTTCTCATAGATAAAATAAGCAAAATAAACTCAATCATCAATAGGCTTAGATGAGAAACTGCATATCAAGTTACTTTGTAAATTGTAAATCATTATAAAATATGTTATTGTTTCCTTCCTTTGCAACATCCTAATGTGCACCTATTAAGTACCAACCTAAATTTTTGCCCCTACTCTCTGTCCCTGTAGATTTTTCTTACCTACCTGAAATTCCTGTCTGTTTTGTCTACTGTCATCAGGTGAGTTGTTTCTCCTTGATACAAGCCTATTATTGTCATTGCCTCCTTCTGCCCACATGATAGCTCCAACCCTTTGCTGCTGATTGGCTGCTGTTACAGGTGACAGAGGCTGATACAGATGGATTCCAGCAGTTCAGTTCAGCATTCCTTTAAATGGCCATAAATTGGATTGGTGTCATAAATCATATCTAGAGAAAGTGCCTAAGTCCCAGCTCAGGCAGCTATGTTAACGTCTGTGAAAATAACAAGGAAACGTCCTCATTCAGGCCCAACTCTACCACATTAAAAGGCCAAATTGTAAGAAGCTTTCAGTTACTGAGAGGGAAAAGGTAAAAGGGGGAGAAAGATCTTTGTAGGGATTATTAATAACACAGCCAAGAAGGATGTATAGATGTGTGCCAGTGAGAATACACAGGAGGGAGAAGAGGGGCCGCTGAAAAAGTGATAAAAGAGAGTGCTGTATATGGAAAAGATAAATGCAAATGAAATATACTGTATGGCAGTGGATTATATCAGCGGTTGATGTATGGGATTGAGTATCAAATTGTTGAGCCGGCAGCCATTAATATGATATAGTGGATGTGATATGCTGGGTGACGGCAGTCCTGGTGCAGGGAAAATAAAGAACGCACTGCAGTCTTTCAAAACAATGGTTCAAAGAAAAGACAGAAAATTATGGCATTACAAGTTTATAAAACTAAAATCATATGAGATAATTATGGATTCTGATAGGGTTCATTATTCTTTATCTATCAGCTCACCAATTTCATAAGGAAGAAAGGGGCTCCTAACAGAGGACTATCTGTTCTGCTCCACAGGGGGCATCCGGACAGGAGGTTTTCCATTCCATCCAGAGAACAAAGTGACCTCGATGGTTCCTCTGGTGAATGCACTTCTCCTTGACATTTTAGCCAAAAAAGGTTGGCATCACCAGACTTCCTCAATAGAATTGTTTTCAGCTGGCACTCATCTTCAGAATTCCCAGGAATTTAGTTTACGCCCAGCAATTGTCTGCTACTCTGATTCATTCATTAATTCCCTCATCAGACCTTTACTGAGAACCTATTAGGTGCCAAGCACAGTATCGAGGTTTCAGGAATTAATGTAAGGAAGGCTTTGAGACAATTACCTATTTTTTGTCATCTATTCCTTAACCTTTGCATTTGGATAGTTTGCCCACACCACATGCCGCAGCTGGTCCTTATTAAAAAAGTCACAGGATACAGCGTTTAGTCAGATATCTCCAAACCCAGTGAGTTCCAGGTCCACTGCTGGTGCTCAGCCTGCTGGCCCTTGGGTCCCGACTCTGCTCTGGCATGCAGCACCCGCTGTTGGCACTGAGGTTTTCACAGTGGGTTAGACTCTCTGTTTGGCTTATTGGACTTTAGTTTCCCACTCAGTTTTTGGCTTTGCTCACTGCCGAGTTGTGGCATCTCTTCTAGCTGAAGGCTGGCGCCTCCCACTCCCTCTATCCCATCTTCACCACCGCCACATACAAACCCCGTATCGGCATTACAGTAGCTACCCAGCCTCCATGCCATCAGGAAATGAGTTTTCTAACACTTCCTTCGATTTTTTTTTTCTTTTCGATGAACCCTTGACAATACTTCTCTCTTCTCCTGCGTGCCCCTGTTTCCATCCCTGGGTTTTCCTCCCATTTTGTGCACTCCCTCTGAGCCATCTTACTCACTCTCCCAAGGATCCAATTACCCCCCGTCACTGGCCAATCTCTATGAATCCTCTATCTCCTCTTCCTCCCTCTTGGACTCCACTCCCAATCCTCCTGCTGAACTCTCCACCCAACAAGCCCAACTCCACGCCCCACACATAGTTCAAGTTTAGGAGGGAAAAGCCTACTCTTCTCAATGTGCTTTCTGTCTCTGTTTAGAGCACGATCATTTTCCCAATCACTCAGATTAAAACATCTGAGTCATCTTGAATTCCCACCCCACCCCCCTTCTCTCTGACCAGTCTCCCTACCTAGTCAATTAGAAAAGCTCTGCCAGTCCTACCTAAGAAATGACTTTAAAATCTATTCCTCATTCTATAATCTGACAGCCACTGCCTGAGTCTGAGCCCTTTTCACCATGACACTGGCTACTAACTGAACTCCCCACTTCCAGTTTTTCCCATTCCAATCGATTCCATCCTGCTCACTGCTAACTGGATATCATTCTAAAACATATATCTCATGATAACCCTTCCTTGCTTGAAAATTCCCCATTTATTGCACTATAAAGAATAATATTTGATAGACACAGATATGAATGTTTACTTGCTCAAAACTGAAAAATCATGTTGCTTAGCAGGCATTCTATGGGGCTCTCTCGTACTTTCTAACTTTATCTCAAATGCCTACCCAACACATCATATATTGCTCTCACCAGCACAGAATATTTGCCCGTCTTAAACACATTTTACGGTGTCCACCAGGTCAGTGAAGGCAGCTCATAAAATAGACCGACTTCCCAAAGGTATTCCAGAACAAATCTATTATTCTGCATATTTGCAGCTCCACTTGTGGCCCCCATAAGATCCTGAAATTTCCCTAGCATCTGCAGAAGGAGGCACATGCTTCTGCTACGATCCTTTGGCATTCTTTGACCAGCTGACAAGCTCAGAGTTATCAATAGGAACACCCTTCATACCAGTTTGGAAACTGATCAGATTGGGAAGTTTCATATTTCAATAGTCCCCAAACACAAGTCTACCTAGGAATCACTGCAACTTTTCTAAAATACAGATTGCATGCCACACTCCTAGAAATTATAATTTGGAGATCTGGAGTGGGGTCCAAGAATCTGTATTTTAAACAAGATCCCCCAGATGATTCTGAGGCTCAGCCAAGTGTGGAAATCAATGGTTTAAATTAGCTGGATGGCTGACAGAACCAGGATGAATAACAGGACCAGCTTAATTAGCTGGCTTTCCCATTGGAACAGGGCAATTCAGAACAACAACAAAAAGTTGGCTGGGGATAAGAGTAGTGGTGATGAGGGGGAAGAAGAAAATGGAAGCCACCAAAATTCTTTTCAAGTCCCAGAGGTGATAACACTTTTTTTTTGAGGCTGATAAATAAAAGATGGCCTCTCCCATCTGGCTTTATGGTATGGAAACATTGTTAATGAGACATTTGTAAAAGTGCCACAGAGTTGTTAAAGGACCGTGACTATGGTTCTTCAGTTCTAAAATATGAGTACCAGGTTTCTCCATGTTCTGTCTTATACAAATGCTATAGTCACTAACTCTGGGCATCTGACATTTCCAAAGGGTCTTATTTACATTTCTCACAAATTAGGCTAGTGCTGTTTAAAACAAGTGCAAATTTCACCTGATATTTCACAGTTTTCCCGCTTTTAAATAGTATCAGTCCTAACCATTTGCCAAACCCCGCTGCTTATTCTAACTTGGCAGCTGGTTAAATTAGCAGTAGAACTTGCCATCATGGTGGCTCTTCATGGCAGCAGCAGTTCTGCTGTGGATCCAGGCTGTCAAGAGAGGCTGGAAGAACAAACATTGCCTGGGTGGCCTGTGGCCAGCGTGGACTCATATTTCACAGCCTTTCATTGGTTGGTTTGGTGAGCGCCCACTCTTGAAATTGCTTTGGATGCCACTGAGAGCTCCCAGCCTTTGTGACTTTTAACACACATATGTAGACTTTGTTGTAATTGATTGAATGTTTGTGATTCTGTCATTTATGGCTGGCTGGTTTTCCTCAAGACCTTTCTGGACTTAAGTTTCTTTACTGATAAAATAATAATAGCCTTTTATCTCTGCTCCTTGTTAAGGATGGTCAGAGAAACAAAGGATGTGTATGTGTATTTGAGTGAGTTACTGAGGTGTGCTGGGAAGTGGCTGAGAGAGTGAGCTCTGTAAGACTTTACAGAGCTCAAGCAAGAGGATAAAAAATAAAGCAAGAGGAGGCCTGTGAGAACACAGCCACACAGAAACTGGTAAGGTCACAAAACCAACAAAAGCAATGACAGAAAGAAGAAAAAAGGCAGGAGCAGAGTATGCTAAGCCCAGAATGCTTCTTTCTTGACCTCAGTTCAGAGCCACTATCAGTGTCAGTAAATGAAGACAAAAAAATAGGGATACAGAAAAAGACTGATGAATTGTGATGAGAAAAGGGTAGGGAGGAAAAAATTGGGAAGGTGAAGTGGGAAAAGTATGACCACTTTTTGGATATTGTTGGCCATTTGGGCAACAGGAAGAAATAAGGTAAAAGAAAAGAAAAACACTTCTGTTTCTGGAAATTAGAAATATGCCTTCAAACAAACATGTTTTTTCAACCCAAATGTCTTAGCCTCACCAGCCTGGAGCTATAAAATTAAATATGCAGTTTTGCAGTTTGAACCCTCGGACTACATGACTTTGTAAAGTCCTGCCTTTTACCAGGTTTTCTTTTCAAAAAGTTTCTGCAGAACGTGGCAATGAGCCACAAGTCGGGCCTCGCTGCAGCTCAACACGCCAGCCAGCTGTCTGGCTCAGTCCACTGGTCCCCTCAACCTCAGGCCTCTGCTTACCCCGCTGCAGTTACCACCTTCCTCTTCAGGGGGGCTCTCCCTCAGCGGCTACTGCTGGCTCAGCACCCCTGCAACCTCAGGATCTTCTCTCCCAGCTTTTGCCCTAAACTCTCATAGTGGAAGCAGAGAAAATCTGTCATTTTTAAGAAAATCTGACAGATGGTTTGGAGGTAATGAAAGAAACACATCATGAAGAATAACTCAGATCTACCACTAGCTGCGCGCACAGACCTACGCCTACCCTTAAGGTTCTTAAAAGTTCACAGCCCTGACTTAACTCCTCACCTGCTTCCTCAAAGCAGAAGCCAATGGACCCACTTACCCTGACCAAAAGGGCTTCAGGCATCTCGGTGCCCTAGCACCCACTGTCAAAAGACCACAGGAAAGTGGAAATGGTTTCCACCAGTGTCAATCTCAGGCCCTCCTCCTGTGTGCTCACTTCTTGCCCCAGGATAGATCTTGCAATGGGAAGATTCCCTGCAGGGAAAACTCTGTCCTACCCATTGGATGTTATCTTACCTATATGCCCCAAATGATATCAACATTCTGTATTTCACAAACCTTTAATAACTCCAAGGGTAGGCAATAACTACAAAGCAGACCAGGCCAAACACATACACACCCCCACAAAGACAAGCACATCATATACATATTATTTGTCTTATTGGGCCTTGTCTTCCCTAGCCTCTGCCTATTCCCTGGTGGTGCCCCCCCCTCCATTTCCACTGCTGAGTACTGACAATGTATGGCTTGAGATACACCCACCATATTATCCAGTTTTCATCTCTTATCTCCAGAATAATTTTAAATGCACCCTCTTTATTGTCAAAAGTTTCCTGATGTGGATAATAACTTCTATGGTCACCCTAATATGAGGGGAACTGACCATTATCATGAAACAAGGCATGTTAATAAAGGCCCTTTTCATCACTTCCCTGGACTATTATATCGACTTCTTAGTGAAATGTATGCCTCCATACTAGCTGCCATTCATTTATTTACCAAATATTCCTAAGCACTTGCCTACTACATGTTTGGATTGTTCTTGACACTGGGTATGTAATAATAAAACAAACAAACTTGCTATTTTCACAAAATGTACATTCTAATGGACCCAAAAACTCATTTTTAAGACAAAAAACTGGCCACGACTCTTCCCTACCCCAAATCTTTTAAAAGCCCTATTGTTTGCCTACTAAGTTCAAACTCCTTAGTCTGACTCCAAAGTGTACCCCACCTTCAATCCCTACGTTTTTTCTCTAACTTTGTCTCTTAATATATCTCCTGTTTCACCAACAATATCCTATAATACCCATATCTTTTCATACTTCAGCCATTTGTGTGTGCTCAGAACATCCCTGCTTACTTTTTCTCTTTTAGAATCCCCTATTTATTTATCAAGTGTCAACTTGATGTCATTAAATTTCTATGGTTTCCCCTCAGCCTTGAAAGCAGAATTAATCACTCCCTTATTTGTGAGCCCAAAATACTTTATAAACACATCTGTCTTAGCACATATCACATCATGCCTTGGTTATGTTTATGGGTCTTTCTCTCCCACTGGACTGTGAATTCCTCAAAGGCAGGCAGCATACCTTATTTATCCCTGGGTTACCTATGGCAAGAATATCCCAGTTGCTCAGTAAATATTTGTTTAATTTCATTAGCAATTTCAGGACATCAGTATGTTTAAATACAAGAGTTTTGTAAGAATTTTTGATAAAAGGCTGTCAAGAATATCAGAGGATATGATAAAACATGTGCAGTGGTCTTCACAGAGGGCTGGAAAAATCTAGAAGTTTGGTGAATGTAATGTAAATAACAGAAAATGCCAAAGGACAAAGGTGAAAAGAATAATTATTATGTCTGTATCAAAAATAAACGTTTAAGTTATGAAAGAAAGAAATGTTTTTCTATTCCCTTAAGGCCCCACCTTGGGGTGGAATCATGTAAATTCTGAAATATGCTGGGACATTATATGTCAACATGAATCTGCATCTCCCCTCTAAGAATGGGTGAGGAAAATAAAATGTCAACGGAAACAATGCAAGGTTACCCAAGCAGTCCCCTCCAACAAGTAAAAATGGATAAAAGTAAAGATACAACATGAAGGTCTCCTCCCATGTGACAGACTGAGCATGTAATTTTACCTCCCTTCCTAGAAAATTCCTATCAAATGGGAATAAAGAAATACATACAAAGAAAGAAAAATTCATAACATTGACGGAAAAGGAGAATGAGTATACTTGTTGGATTTGAAAGTTCAAAGACTGAAAAATTCAAGGTGATTGAATCTGATGGTCAAAGAAAGAATAGCAGTAGAGGTACGCGGTATTCTTCTAGGAGCCCAGAGGAACTCTGCAGAAGAACCACCCACAGGCTGGGAAAAGCATTCTTCTTCACTAATCTTGGCTTTGACACAGCATTAGACCCTCAGCTTTAAATATAATATATATTTTTAATAGTAGAAGGAGGGGGTAGAATCCAGCAAAAGAAGCGAAACAGAGTTCAAAATAACTCTGGAACTCCCACATAGATATATAAAAAAAAAGAGAGGACTAAAGACATGAAAGGAAAAAAAGGAAAAGTACTGTTCTGTACGTTCTTAAATTGCATATATATGGATTCACATTGTCTCCATCTCTACCCACAATTTACTTTTTTCACTCAGCTTTTTGTTCTAAATATCCATTTTGATATAGCATATTTCAGACGACCATCCCACTAGATCTCAATCTTGATCAAGATGTCTGCCTCTGATACATCATAAAATTTTTGTAAGCTGACATTATACATTTAAAATATTTATAACAATGTCTTGTTAACAATGTTAACACTCAAGAAAGGTGACCTATTATTATTATTTTCACCATTATTGTCATTTATTTGTATGAACATACCACAATTTATATACCCATTCTCCTTTTGATGAAGTTTTAAATAGTATCTAATATTTACTTGTTAAAAAAAATCTGGTAATGGACATATTGTAGAAATCTCCTTATATATCTGTGTGAGAATATATCATACCTGGATGTGAACTGTTGGATCAAAGGATGTGATATGATAGATCATTATAGTAATGACTCTCAGTGAATCATTCCTCCTTGTATCCAGGCCCTGGTACTGTGTCCTCCCATATTGATTCTAGGCTTGTCCATGTGACTTCTTTGGCCAATAATACATTGTTGGAGATAATTCTCTAGGGTTCTCTCACATTTCTTCACATCTCACAAGCAAAGCACTAATTGGACTTTTGCTCCAGCCTATCTTTTGAAGGATGTTTGTATAGCAAAAGGCCTTCGAAGATAAAGGCAGTGTCTCCCTGCAGAGCTAAGGACAGATTTGCTTAACAACCGGTATCATAAAGACAATGTCTTCTGGGGCAAAAGGCAGATTTGCTTGCAGCTGGCTATAAAAGATTTAGGTTCTATAAGCTCAGGGTCCCTTGGCTGTGATTAAAAACCACTGCATGTGAAGCATCCACCTCTGTGCCACTCTCATATGACTTGAGGGGCAAAAAAAACAGATGTGAACCTGATGTTCATGCTACTTGCTGTGTTTTGAGTAACAAAATCCTTTGTCTCTGGACCAAGAGACTGTATCTTCTGCCAGCTTCCAGAAAACTATAGCAGGCTAATATGTTAGCTTGTAAGTAAGAGAAAATCTCATATCCACATTTTTCACAATAGCAAATGTGAAGGGAGATTTTAAAATGTGATAAAAGGAGAGGATTAAAATCTAATTGCACAATGGGGGTTTCCTTCTCTTGCTATTGGAAAGTCTTTTGACACCCTGTGAAAAAACCCAGGCTATTCTCCTGGAGGATGATAAAGAGCTTACAGAACGAAGCCCTGCACACCCCAGTCAAGGCCTAAACCTATCAGTGAGCTCAGATGACATTATGAGAAAGCAGGTAGTAACCAGCCCGGCCCAAGTTGCTGGCCCACAGAATCATGAGTAATATGCTGTTGTCTTAAACCACCAATTTTGGAAATGGTTAGTTATACAGCAAAAGGACACTTTAGAAAAGGTATCAATACAAGGCAGTTAGTTACAACCTAATATTGATATATACCAGATATTGATACAGGTCCTGAAGATACAGCAATGAACAAAATTGATATATGTATCAGTGGATAAATTCAGCATCAGCTTCATTTGATACTGGAAAATTGATCCACATATGTTTTGTACCAATATTCACCTGAAGCAATTCACTTCAAGAAATGCATGACTATTCCCATTTACCATATTCTTACCAACAGTTGTTATATTAAGACTTATTTTTTCCAATCTGATACATCTAAAATTGTATATCATTGCTGTTTTTATTTTCATTTTCCCGATTACTAGTGATTTGTTTTATATTTTATTTTCCATTTGGGATTCCTATTCAGTGAATTCCTGGCTCATGACCTTTACCCATCTTGCTATTGGGTTGTCTTTGTATTTATTTATTTTTCTTTAGGTAAACAAAACATTAGTCCTTTATCAATTAAGTAGGTTGCAAGTATCATTTCCCAGTCTGAGGTTTGCCTTTAAAACTATGTGGTTGTTCCCTCTCTCTGAATCAAAACACCTTTTTAAAGTTTCTTCAGTTTTATAATATATCTTAAAGTCTTGTAGGGGGCAAGTTCTCCTTCTTGATTCTCATTCAATTATCTTCGCTAATCCAGTTCCCTTTTGCTGCTGCTACATTTGCCTCCATATATATACATCTTGTAAGTTCCACAAAGATCAACATAGTGTTGCTTTTTTATTTTACTTTTATAATATTCAGTTATTACCCTCTCAGTGTCTATAGGATCTGTACTAGCTCTGTACTATTCTTGATATTTGTATATTGTTTTTCCTCTCTGTCTTTTCTGATCAATCTAGTTAGATGATGATCAATGTAGTTCATGTTCTCTAAGAACTCACTTTTGATTTCCCCGATTTTCTCTACTGTTTGGTTGTTTGTTATTCCATTGGTTTCTGCTCTAATTTAATTATTTTCTTTATAATGATTACTTTTAGTTTAAACTAATCTATTTTCTTAAGGTAGGAGCATAGATCATTGATTATAGATGCCCTGACCCTAAATGTTTAACATTAAAAAAGTTCCTTTTGGACTTCCCTGGTGGCACAGTGGTTAAGAATCCGCCTGCCAGTGCAGGGGACACAGGTTCGTTCCCTGGTCCGGGAAGATCTCACATGCTGCTGAGCAACTAAGCCCGTGTGCCACAACTACTGAGCCTGCGCCCTAGAACCCCGTGAGCCACAACTACTGAGGCTGCGTGCCACAACTACTGAAGCCTGCGTGCCTAGAGCCCATGCTCCGCAACAAAAGAAGCCACCGCGTTGAGAAGCCCGCGCACCGCAAGGAAGCGTGCCCCCACTCGCCGCAACCAGAGAAAGCCCGCGTGCAGCAACGGAGACCCAACGCAGCCATAAATAAATAAATAAATAAATAAATAAATAAATAAATAAGTAAGTAAGTAAGTAAGTAAGTAAGTAAGTAAGTAAGTAAATAAATATTTTTTAAAAAGTTCCTTTTAAGCCTGGCTTAAGCTGCATCTTAAAATAGTTCTATGATGTGTTTACATTCTCCTTAAGTTTAAAGTATTTTCTAATTACCATTGTGACATTTTTTGACCTGTGGATTATTTAGAAGTTTGGATTCTAAATACTAGGGGATTTTCCAAATATCTTTCTATTATTGATTTTTAATTTAATTCCTTTTGTGATCAGAGAAAATAACTTGTGTTATCTGAAATCTTTTAAATTTATTGGGATTTTTTGGCCTAGGATATGATGCGTCGTACTAAATGTTTTGTGTACATTTAAAAGAAACGTTTTTGGGTGTCGCTGGGTAGACTGCTTTATAAATGTAAATCAGGTCAAAATGGTTAATTTGCATTGTTCATGTCTTCTATAGCCTTACTAACTTTCTATTATTCTATCAGTTAGTTGGGGGTAGGAGTATTACTAAATTTTCCAACCATAATGGTTGATTTATTTAATTCTTTCAGATCTACCAGTTTTTGTTTCATATAATTTGAATCTCAGTTATCCGAGCCATAAAAATTTAGGATGGCTATTTTCTGTTGGTGACTTGACTTCTTTATCATTAAGAAATGATCCTCTTTATCCTTGGTAACATTGCACTTTGGAAATCTACTTTGTCTTATAGCCACTACAGCTTTCTTCTGATAATACCAGAATGGTATATCTATTTTCATCCTTTTACTTTTAAGCTATCTTTGTGATTATATTTAAAGTTTGTTTATTGTAAATACCATATTGTTGGGCTTTGCTTTATTAATCAGTTTAATCTCTGCCTTTCACTCGAATTTTTAGACTGCTTACATTTTATTACTGATATAGTTGGGTTTAAGTCTTCCATCTTCCTATTGTACCATGTGTTCTTTGCTCACTTTTCCCTGTTTTTCAGCCTTTTCTAGAATTTTTTTTATCATTCAATTTAATCTCTTTCACTGGCTTATTAGATGTACCACTTTTTTGTGGTTGTATAAGGATTTAACTTACCACAGTCTACCTTCGTGTAATATACCAATTTGTGTGTAATATAACTTTAAAACATCATTTCATTTCATTCTTCCTACCCTTGTACTACTGTCATACATTTTACTTTTACTTATGTTAAAAACCCATAAAACAATGTTATTATTTTTCTTTAAAAAGTCGATCATCTTTTAGGGGAATTTACAAAATAAGAAAAATATATGATATTCACCAACATATTTACCATATCTGATACTTTTCATTATTTTACATATATTCAAATTCGGATCAGGCATTATTCTTCTTCTTATTGAGGGATTCTCTGTAACATTTCTCATAGTTATAGTGGTGAGTAGTATAGCGGTAGTCTATTGCTCTAAGCTTTTTTATATTTAAAAAATATTTCACTTTTGTTTATGAAGATCTTATCACTTGGTAGATAATTCCAAACTGACAATTTTTTTTCTATATTATAAAGATATTGTTCCACTCATGCTTTCGTCCTCATATTGAGCATATGGTATATATTTATAACATGTATTTAATATTCTTGTCTGTTAAGTCTCCATGTTTGTTATTTCTGGTTCTATTTCTATTGATTACTTTTTCTCATCATTAAAGTATTTTTCTGCTTCTTTTCATGCCTGGTAATTTTTTATTTGATGCCAGACTTTGTCTAATTGACAGTTTGAATACTGTGTTCTCTTTTCATTTCTTTAAATACTTTTGGGCTTTGTTCTATTATGCAGTTATCTGGAAACAATTTGATCCTTTCAAGTCCTGTTTTTAAGATTTGTCAGATGAATTCAGATAGCCTATGTACCAAATAACTCTGACGGATAAGAACAACAGCTATTCCTGGGCCTGTGTGAGTTGTTCCACATGATCCTTTATGATAGGATTTTCCCCAACTTTGATAATTTCCTTACCCACATGCACCAATCAGCACTAAGCTGAAGACTCTAGAGGAGTCCTGTGCAAGTCTCTGGAGCTCTCTTTCCCTGTGCAATTTTCTTTTCTCCAGTACTCTTCCCTATGAGTTTTAGCACCTAGGCCTCCCAACATCTGAATTCTGTCTTGTAAACCCGTGAGCCTATTTTGATTTCCCTCTCCCTGCTCTGCAACCTGGAAATTCTCTCCAGTCATTAAACTGGAAGTAATCATATAGCTCACCTTATTTGATTCTCTTTTCTCAGATCTCACTATCTTGTGTTACCTGATCAATGTTTGAGAAAAGCATTGTTTCAATATTTTATTGAATATTGTATATTTTCTAATTCTAATATTTTTTAATTCTAATTTATTGAATATTTTCTAATTCTTTAAGGTAAGAGATTAAGTTTCTGTTCTGTTGAATAAAAGCAGAAGCCTTAAGCTTTATTATTCTATATGTAATTCTTTTTTAACAAATGGATTTAAGGCTACATATACCCTCTAAACTGAAGCTTTATCCTGCAAGTATGATTATTATTTCTAAATATTTTGTTATTTTCATTAAGATTTCCTATTTGAGTCACAAACTATGTAAAAGTATATCTTTATTTTTTTTTGAAGTATAGTCACTTAAAAATATGTCTTTAGATTCCAAATTTATTAGATCTTTTTGACCAACATTGATTAATATTTCTAATCACAATGCATTTTTAAAGAATTTGGTCTGCATGATATTATTTTATATTTATTAAAATTTCCTCTATGGCCTAATATGTGGTTAGTTTTATATGTGCTTAAAAATAATGCTTATTGTCTATTTTGGGGATGAACTTTTTATTAAAATCAAATGTATTAACATTACTAATTGTGTTGTTCAATTTTTCTGCATCTTCATTAATTTTCTCTTTGCATGATTCATCAGATTCTAAGATGTTTTTTAAAAGTTTACACTATGATAAAAAATATTTCAACCTCTTCTTGAAATTCTTTGTTTTGCTTAATGCATTCCAATTCAATATTGTTAAAGGTATGAAGTTCATGACTGTTCATATATTCTGACAAATTTTTCTACTTACCATTAGGCATAATTATTTTTGCCTGCACCTATGACTTCCTAATATCAATATATCGATATATCTTTTTAAATGTAGCATTTAAAAACTAAACTACAAATAAAGAGGTAGCCATAATATTCTATGTCAGTTTAGTTTTATCGTATAGTAGGAAAAGAAGTATGGATCTGTAAATAGGTTTACAATAAAATGCATATGAGAATAAAATGAAATTATAGCTACTAAATTATAGCTAAGGTACTTTTGTAAGGATAAAAATACTCTATAAATACTAAATATCAGGACTTCCCTGGTGGTCCAGTGGTTAAGACTGTGCTTCCACTGCAGGGGGCCCGGGTTCAATCTCTGGTCAGGGAAGATCCTGCATGCTGCACAGTGCAGCCAAAAAATAAAATAAAATAAAAAAAGTTTAAGGCATCTTTGGGAAATAAAGGTAGAGATATTAAAAAAAAAATAAAACTAAATATCATTGGTTGTTTGTCACTCTTCTTTAGTCAATGAAAACACAAAATCTACCCCCTATTGGTAATTATAAAATATGAAAGCAAATGGAGGAATTTATCTGCTAAAAATTTTTAAAAATCCATTCCCCAAACTAAAAAGTCCTAGAGCAACCACATACATTCATGGATTAAGCCATTAAGGGTTAAATTAAAGAGGATGGATTGACTAGAGGCTCTCATTTTCTTAATATATATCTCTTTGATTTTGTAAAGAGCTATTTAACAAGGTGTTTTATCATTATTAATGACTAATAATTAATGTCACTATTAATCATCTGCTCATGTATGTCTTAGTTTTATAACAAGTCCCATAGACTGGGTGGCTTAAAAAACAGAAATTTGTTTCTCACAGTTCTCGAGGCTGGGAAGTCTGAGATCAGGTTGTCAGCATGGTGGGGTCATTGGTGAAGGCTCTCTTTCTGGTTTGCAGACGGTTGCCTTCTTACTCTATCCTTACTTGGCAGAGAGAGGAAGTAAGCTCTCTTGTGTCTTCTTATAAGACCTCTAAGCCCTTCATGAGGGCTCCACTCCCATGACCTAGTTACCCCCCCAAAGGCCTCATCTCCAAATATCATCACATTGGAGATTAGGGTTTCAAAATATGAATTTTGGGAGGACACAAACATTTAGTCCATAGCAATATATTTTGGCTATTTTTATTAGTGTGTTCAACTATTTTGTTACTAAATGTTAAAATCTTTTTTATAGTAATATCACTAAACATTGTATACATTCTCTCATTTTTAAATTTTCATTTTAATACTAATAATAACTTTATAGTACATATCAATTGTAATTGCTTTTATGCAAAATATCAATATGACCCTAGAATTTACTGTCTTTCTTTTATGTATACAATATTTTCCCTAAATCCCTCACCTTTATTTTCTTCTAGTCATTTTAAGGTTAATCCCTTTTTTTGTTTTAACTACTTAATCATCTAGAATGTAACATTTCCCCAAATACATCTTACTTTCTGTAAGTAAGTTTCTTAATGTGAACTGTGTCACATTCTGTATATAAATGTGGTTGGATCTCTTTATGCTTTCTACTTGGTACCATTAATCAGTCAGTTCTTATCCCATACGAAACTATTTTAATGACTTTGGCATTCTAATACCATTTCAATATTAACCAGTACAAACCACTTCTCATTATTCTTTTATTTTCAGAATTTGTGTGATGTTTTAATCATTAATTTTTCAAGTTGACCTTTGGAAACACCTTTAAAACTGTTCAAAAACATCCATTGATATTTTGACTGGAATTATACCATATTACAAATTGTGCTAAATGAAGAATTAATATTTTTAGTATTGAGTCTTGGTATTTGCCTCCATATAGTCATTATATTTAGTAGTTTTTTTTTTTGCACTTATCTTACATTTCTTATTAGGTTTATTAGTACTTATTTTATATTTACTGTTGCTGATTAGCAGGATGACAATATAATTTGTTATTCAAACCAGTAGACCTTAATAGTGAAAAGGAACACTATTAATAATAACAAGCATAAATTAGATCTCATACTATAATATTCATATATTAATATTTTTTAAATTTCACTATTGAGTTTTTTTATTGAAGTATAGTTGATTTATAATATTATACTAGTTTCAGGTGCACGGCATAGCAATTCAGTAATTTTACAGTTTATACTCCATTAAAAGTTATTACAAGACAATGGCTATAATTCCCTGTGCTATACAATATATCCTTGTTGCTTTTCTATTTCATACACAATAGTTTGTATCTCGTAATCCTATACCCCTAAGGTGCCTCTCTGTCTTTCCCCCTTTCCACTGGTAGCCACTAGTTTCTTTTCTATATCTGTGAGTCTGTTTCTGTTTTGCTATATACATTCATAAATAAAATTTTATTTTCTCATAGGTTAATGCAACTAAATAGCAATGGTATATACATACATATATTTTTTAAACAAGCCAACCTCTCCACCTCTATCATTAAATGTAACAATTATAGTAAATTCTCTTATTTTCTCAGATTGACAAATATGTCACTTACATTAGAGTGATAATTTTGATACTACCTCATATTAGTTATATCCCTAATTCATTTTTCTTAACTTATTGTGCATATAAGACTTCCAGAAAAGTATTAAATACTAGTAGTGAAAGAAGGTATTTTTATTGATTCCTGACATTATTGGGACCACCACTAGCACAATATCATTTTGATATTAAAGACAGTTGTTTCGTGTTAAGGGGGTATCCTTCCTAATTTTTTTTTTTTTGTAAATAATACTTTAACTGAAGTATAACAAGCATAAAACACAAATTGTACATGTATAGCTCAATGAAATATGACATCTGTGTAACCAGCACCAGAACAAGGTAGAGAATATTTCCAACCCTCTAGATGTATCTTTGTGCCTGCATAGAGTTACAATACTCCCACAGAAAATAAACAAATATTCTAATATATAATACCATATACTAATTACCCTGATTTTGAAATAGATACACATGCACAACTTGTTTCCTCATAATACGTATTCTTTTGTGTCTTTATGTTGGTAATTATGATTATCTATTGTATGAATGTACGCCAGCTTAATTTATTCATTCTATTCTTTTTATGGCCATTTAGGTTGTTTCCAGTTTAGGTCTACTACCAATATTACTGCTATGTAGTTGCTGTATATATCTTTTGGTGAACATACACATTTCTGTTTTAAATATGCATAGGAATTTAATTACTGGGCTACACAGTGTATATATGTTCAGCTTTAGCAGATATTATCAAAGAGTTCTCCAAAGTGGTTGTATCAATGAACACTCACAAGCAATGTGAGTGTACCAGCTATTCTATATCCTTAACTTCACTTATTTTATTAATTTTCTTTTTAATTCTAGCCATTCAGGTAAGTGTGTTAAAATACATCACTGTAAATTTTAATTTGTAACACCCAGATGAGAAATGAAGTTGAACATCTTTTCCTATATTAATTTGCCATTTGGATATCACCTTTTGTGAAGTGCTATTTAAGATGTTTTTCCATTTTCTGAATCAGTTTCAAATTTTCTCTTACAGATTCACCCAGGTTCTTCACATATTTTTGGATATGACTTACTTAAATATATATTTGTAGCAAATATCTTCCATTCTGTAGTTTGTCTTATAATCTCTTATGGTTTTTGATAAGTTTTGATGAACAAAGTATCTTAATTTTAGTAGTACAATTAATCAAATTGATTTTTTTGATTAGTGCTTTATGCCTCACTCAGTTGTATGAAGATATCCTCCATGTCCTCCTGTGATGTTTTTTCTAAACACTTTAATTTTTAGCCTCTATATTCAGCTCTTTCACATTCCATCTGGAATTGAATGTTTTGTATGGTCTGAATTTGGATGTCAAGATTCATTTTTTCCATATGGATATCTAATTGGCTCAACACCATTTCTGAAAAGATGTGCTTTCACAAACTCATTATAATGCCAACATTATCATCATAAGTCAAGCATTCATATATGTGTGGTCTGACTTCTAGACTCTTCATTCTGTTTCAATGATCTATTTATCTATTATTACACCAGTACTATAATTAATTACTATAGGTTTAAAATAGGTCTTGATATCTGCATGTATACATCCTTCAGTTTAGTTTTTATTTTTGATTATTGTCTTGAATATTCTTGTCCTTTTTCATTTCTATACCTGGTGAATACTGTGAAGTCCTGCTTAGATCCCTTTTCAGTGGAGGAAAGGTCTTTCCTGGAGGAAGGACTCAGTGTTCACTCCTCTTTGGGGATTGCCTTAACTGAAGTGAGGCATCTCACCGAAGGTCATGCCCCTTTCCTAAGCGTAGCCTATATCTATGGACTAAACATTGTGGGGTATAAATGTCTGACTCCTTTTCTCAAACTCAGGACAAAGTGAAGGGTCATCTCAGCTTCAAAGATTCTCATTGAGAACTCATCCTCAAGAGTTCTCTGCTGAGAATACACTTTCCTCTCAAGTGTTTACGGAGTATTCTCCAGGATAGATCACATCTTGGGTCACAAATCAAGCCTTGGTAAATTTTAGAAAATTGACATTGTATCAAACATCTTTTCCAACCACACGCTATGAGATTAGAAATCAATTACAGGGGGAAAAAACTGTAAAAAATACAAACACATGGAGGCTAAACAATACACTACTAAATAACCAAGAGATAACTGAAGAAATTAAAGAGGTAATCAAAAAATATCTAGAAACAAATGACATCAAAAACACGACGACCCAAAACCTACGGGATGAAGCAAAAGCAGTTCTAAGAGGGAAGTTTATAGCAATACAATCCTACCTCAAGAAAACAAGAAAAATCTCAAATAAACAACCTAACCTTACACCTAAAGCAGCTACAGAAAGAACAAAAAACAAAACCCAAAGATAGTAGAATAAAAGAAATAATAAAGAGCAGAACATAAATAAATGAAATAGAAATGAAGAAAACAATAGCAAAGATCAATAAAACTAAAAGCTGGTTCTTTGAGAAGATAAACAAAATTGATAAACCTTTAGCCAGACTCATCAAGAAAAAAAGGGAGAGGACACAAATCAGTAAAATTAAATATGAAAAAGGAGAAGTTACAACTGACACCATAGAAATACAAAGGATAATAAGAGTACTACAAGCAACTATATGCCAATAAAATGGACAACCTGGAGGAAATGGACAAATTCTTAGAAAAGTACAACCTTCCAAGACTGAACCAGGAAGAAACAGAAATATGTACAGACCAATCACAAGTAAGGGAAATTGAAACTGTGATTAAAAATCTTCCAACAAACAAAACTCTAGGACCAGATAGCTTCACAGGTGAATTTTATCAAACATTTGGAGAAGAGCTAACACCTATCCTTCTCAAACTCTTCCAAAATATCGCAGAGGGTGGAACACTCCCAAACTCATTCTACGAGGCTACCACCACCCTGATACCAAAACCAGACAAAGATATCACAAAGAAAGAAAACTACAGGCCAATATCACTGATGAACATAGATGCAAAACTCCTCAGTAAATACTAGCAAACTGAATCCAACATAGATGCAAAAATCCTCAACAAAATACTAGCAAACTGAATCCAACAACACATTAAAAGGATCATATATCATGATCAAGTGGGATTTATTCCAAGGATGCAAGGATTCTTCAATATATGCAAATCAATCAATGTGATATACCATATTAATAAATTAAAGAATAAAAACCATATGACCATCTCAATCGATGCACAAAAAGCTTTTGGCAGAATTCAACCCCATTTATGATAAAAACTCTCCAGAAAGTGGGCATAGAGGGAGCTTACCTCAACATAATAAAGGCCATATATGACAAACCCACAGCAAACATTATTCTCAATGGTGAAAAACTGAAAGCATTTCCTCTAAGATCCGGAACAAGACAAGGGTGTCCACTCTCACCACTATTATTCAACATAGTTTTGGAAGTCTTAGCCATAACAATCAAAGAAAAAGAAATAAAAGGAGTCCAAATTGGAAAAGAAGTAAAACTGTCACGGTTTGCAGATGACATGATACTATACATAGAAAATCGTAAAGATGCCACCAGAAAACTGCTAGAGCTAAGCAATGAATTTAGTAAAGTTGCAGGATACAAAATTAATACACAGAAATCTCTTGCATTCCTATATACTAACAATGAAAGGGCAGAAAGAGAAATTAAAAAAACAATCCCATTTACCATTGCAACAAAAAGAATAAAATACCTAGGAATAAACCTACCTAAGGAGGCAAAAGACCTGTATGCAGAAAACTATAAGACACTCTTGAAAGAAATCAAAGACAACGCAAACACATGGAGAGATATACCATGTTCCTAGATTGGAAGAATCAATATCATGAAAATGACTATATTACCCAAAGCAAACTATACATTCAATGCAATCCCTATCAAATTACCAATGGCATTTTTCACAGAACTGGAACAAAAAATTTTACAATTTGTATGGAAACACAAAAGACCCCAAATAGCCAAAGCAACCTTGAGAAAGGAAAACAGAGCTGGAGGAATCAGGCTCCCTGACTTCAGACTATACTACGAAGCTACAGGAATCAAGAGAGTATGATACTGGCGGAAAAACAGAAATATAAATCAATGGAACAGGATAGAAACCCCAGAGATAAACCTATGCACCTATGGTCAACTAATCTATGACAAAGGAGGCAAGGATATACAATGGAGAAAAGACAGTCTCTTCAATAAGTGATGCTGGGAAAACTGGACAGCTACATGTAAAAGAATGAAATTAGAACACTTCCTAACACCATACACAAAAATAAACTCAAATGGATTAAAGACCTAAATGTAAGGCCAGACACTATAAAACTCTTAGAGGAAAACATAAGCAGAGCACTCTGCGACATAAATCACAGCAAGATCCTTTTTGACCCACCTCCTAGAGAAATGGAAACAAAAACAAAAATAAACAAATGGGACCTAATGAAACTTAAAAGCTTTTGCACAGCAAAGGAAACTGTAAACTAGATGAAAAGACAACACTCAGAATGGGAGAAAATTTTGCAAACGAAGCAACTGACAAAGGATTAATATCCAAAATATGCAAGCAGCTCATGCAGCTAAATATCAAAAAAACAAACAACCCAATCCTAAAATGGGCAGAAGACCTAAACAGACATCTCTCCAGAGAAGACATACAGATGGTCAACAAACACATGAAAAGATGCTAATCTTTTAATTAGCATCACTAATTATTCTTTTAATTAGCATCACTAATTATTAGAGAAATGCAAATCAAAACTACAATGAGGTACCACCTCACACCTGTCAGAATGGCCAACATCAAAAAATCTACAAACAATAAATGCTGGAGAGAGTGTGCAGAAAAGAGGACCCTCATACACTGTTGGTGGGAATGTAAATTGATACAGCCACTATGGGAAACAGTATGGAGGTTCCTTAAAAAACTAAAAATAAAACTACCATATGACCAGTGGGATTGTTGAATCCCACTACTGGGCATATACCCAGAGAAAACCATAATTCAAAAAAACACATGCACCCTCATGTTCATAGCAGCACTATTTACATTTGCCAGGAAATGCAAGCAACCCAAATGTCCATATAGACAGAGGAATGGATAAAGAAGATGTAGTACATATATACAATGGAATATTACTCAGCCATAAAAAGGGATGAAATTGGGTCATTTGTAGAGAGGTGGATGGACCTAGAGAGTGTCATACAGAGTGAGGTAAGTCAGAAAGAGAAAAGAAAATATCATATAAAAACGCATATATGTGGAATCTAGAAAAATGGTACAGATGACCTTATTTTCAAAGCAGAAATAGAGACACAGACGTAGAGAACAAACGTATGGATTCCAAGGGGGAAAGTGGTGGGGTGGGAAGAATTGGGAGACTGGGATTGACACATGTAAATTATTGATACTATGTATAAAATAGACAACTGATGGGAACATACTGTATAGCACAGGGAACTCTACCTAATGCACTGTGGTAACCTAAATGGGAGGGAAGTCCAAAAGGGAGGGGATATCTGTATGTGTATGGCTGATTCATTTTGTTGTGCAGTGGAGGCTAGCACAGCATTGTAAAGCAACCGTACTCCAATAAAATTTTTTAGAAAAAAGAAGAGTTCTCTTCTGAGAATACATTTCAGTTCAACTTCTCCTTTTATCTAATTCTGCTTCCAGGTCCTCCCTTCCTCAAGTGTTACTCTCGAAAACATTCCTAAGGAAACTCCTGCTGCTCCTCTCCATCTCAGAATGTGTTTCCTTGGAAACTCCATCTGTGACAACTGGTGCCAGGAGTAGTCCAAGAAAGTAGACTGGATCACCCGTCACCCTGCTGGTAATGAGAAACTAATAACTTCCTAAGGTGGAGTACTGATAGCCCCACTACAAGGTAGCAGTGCAATTGTTAAAACTTTTACCTATGGTGAACTGGGATGGTATACTGGTGAAGGTGAATGGATTAGTGGTACAAAATATCAAGAACTTAAGAAATATGTTGGATACGATAACTATAAGGACAGCAAAAATGAGTGAATGTTGCTAACCTCAACTGAAGACAATGAAAAGCTGAGAGTGATTAATCACAACTAAAATCTAAGGACCTCCTTGGTAGTTTAAAAAACAGGACAGCAGAGAAAGATGAGAAAGTACACAGAACTTAATCATAAGAGTAGCAGAGCCCCCAGAGGTTAAACTCACAGCGTAAGCAAATCTGCTATTTCAAGGTCAGGACTCTGGTTTGGGAATTTCAGGTCTGAGACACATGGGACCTCTGAGTTGAATCACACAAAAATCTTGACTTCCTTGATTCCTTGAACCCCCTGAGCCTACAGAAGTTCTTCACTCATCCCACTTAAGGACTAGTACTTCCTTTTTGCTTAAAAATGGTGCAAAGCCTCTCCCCAAACATACAGCATAAGCCCACTTCAGGATCATCCCCAACTCTTCTTCTGGCCTCTAGACCAAAAACCTGAGTTAAGTCCTGATATAACTTGACCAGAGATGGGCTAGGTCTGATATGGTAGGAAGAAGTCTGTGCTAAAGGATCTGCAGGATCCTTAGCTGCATGTATTGGCAAAGGCTGGGAGAGTATGTATGAGACTGAATTCTGAGGGATCTTGATCAAAGGCTGTGGAGCATAAGGTTTGATAATGAAAAGCCAATCATGTTGAGAGCACTTTCTCAGGGAATGGGGCACAGTAGCAAGGATTCCAGAAGACAGGGCAAACATGTTGCTAGGATGGCTGCTAAAAGCTTGAGAAAGGCGATGGTCAGCCTGAACTGAGGTGGAAATGCAGAAATTCCAGTGCAGAGGGTAGTAAAGGGAATTAAAAGACTTAGAGAAGTGGATTTGTTAAAGTGGATATACTATTTAAGTCCAGGAAATCCACCAGAAGTCTTTATTCTGTATTAGTGCCCAAAGATTACACCATTTACCAAAGCAATAAAGATTGTGATGGTAAAGAGGGCACCAACATCGCTAACATTCTCAGTATTGGTTCTCCTCTGTAAGCTGTAACTGAGGATTGGGGTTACAGTTACAGATCTAAAGCCAAGAGTGATTATAGGACCCCAAAACAATAGAGGCCAGGTAGTGGGGCTTAACCATCAGAATCCAGGTGTCACTCATGAGGTTAAAGGTGCAGCCAAGGGTTATGACCCACAGAAAGTTATGGAGATTTTTAATAGAATACAGCATTTCTATAAGCAAAACAGATGAGTAGCCAATAAGGGAACTACTCATTCCATATAATCAAAGAAATCAAAGGAGGCTGAGGGCAATCACCTAAACAACATTTTTGGATTCTTTGCCTAGTTTATAAACGTAAGCCAGTTTTCAGACCCTAATCCACTGAGTGAAAGAAAAGCCAGGTGCCGAGGAAGAAGAATATATGGTATTCTTCATTCAGCAAAATATGTGCAATTATTCCCCCATTCTTTCCCCAAAGGGGCCTATGACTATTTACTTAAATAAACAATATCACCACCCTGGGGGTAGGAGGGAAATGGCAGAAATTAATGTTTAAAACCTAGAATAAAGGGGTGGTGTTTCTCTAATATACATACTTAATTTATTAATTTGACTCCTGTAAAAACTAGATGAATCGGAGAAAATGATAGTAAATTACCACAAGTTCAAAAAGTAGCTCAATGTGCA
The DNA here is from genome assembly GCF_028021215.1 of Eschrichtius robustus. Classification (NCBI taxonomy): domain Eukaryota; kingdom Metazoa; phylum Chordata; class Mammalia; order Artiodactyla; family Eschrichtiidae; genus Eschrichtius; species Eschrichtius robustus. The sequence goes on along the minus strand of NC_090829.1, from coordinate 82,241,757 downwards.
GCTGCTGTGTCCACTATGGTATCTTTGCTACAGAAAATTAACATGGCCTCAAGTGACTAGTATGCAGCCACTGACCTGGTAAATGCACTGTTTTACATCTCTTTTCAAAATTGAGAATCAGAAACAGTTTGATTTCACTTGGAATAGACAAGAACATACATGTCAAAAGAGATCTGGACAGGCTAGACATCATTCAGAACACCACAATGGTTTATAATATTGATGATAACGTGCTAATCAGAGAGGACAATCAAGAAATTGCTGGTGCATTGTAGACATAAATTCCTAAAACTCATGAATTCCAGAGAATAGGAGATAACCCTACAAAGAATCAGGAACCCACCAACCACATCAGAAAATGTTTCTGGTGTCCAGTGGTATAGGGCATACTGGGCCATTCTCTTCAAAGTGAATAATAAATTATTGTATCTTGTAATTCCTACCACAAAGAAAGGAGAATGACCAGTATAGGACATTTTGTGTTCTTGAGGCAGCGTATTCTACACCTGAAAATATTGCATAAATCCAATATCCAATATGTGGAGAGTGACATGAAAATCTGTCAGTGTGAGAGAGGTCCAGAGAAGAAAGGGCTCTACAGTAGGTTCCGGCTGTGATGTCAGCTCTGACTCTTGGACCTTAAGAACCAGTATACCAGCAATTTCTTGATTATCTTCTCTGATTAGCATATGTATCAGTCCTACAACTATAAAGAACTGATTTCTGCCAATAACCTGAATGATGTTGAAAGAGAATCTAGAGCTCCAGATGAGACCGCAGCCCTGGCCTACACCTTGATTTCAACCTTATGAGATAAAGAACAGAATCCAGCTTTTTTGAACCCAAACTTCTTACCTACCAAAACTGAAATGATAAATTTGTGTTGCTTGGCCACTACCTGCTAAGTTTGTGGTAACTTCTCACACAGCAATAGAAAACTAATATGCTCGCCACTGGTATTCTTGGGGGCTGTCTTTGAACTCTTAGTGGAGAAAGATGCCTTGTGGAATTTGTGTCAGCTTCAACAGGAGAACCATAAGGTAAACTTTAAATGTTCTAAAACAAGGCTATGCCATTTGAAGTGGAGACATATACACTTTTGAAAAGATAGTTCATGGTGTGCTACTGGGCCATGGTAGAGTTGGAACCTACAACCATGCAGCAACAAACCTGCTCACCATGAGCCAGGTTCTGCCAGACCCACGAAGTCATAAGTTGCATTGGTCCATTACAAAATAGAAGTGGTCCAACTGTGAATGAGCATGAACAGGATTAGGATACACACGCAAGCTGTAGGTTGCCTAGATCCCCATGTCAAACACCACTATTGGATTAGCACTTCTCTCTCAGTTCACACATTTGTCAATATGGATGAGTTGGCTTTGGTATGTGAGTGCAATCCAAAAATGGGTAGCAGCTGTACCACACTCCCACTTAGAAGTAGCTTTGAAAGACATGGAAGGGGAAAGCCTCCCATAAGGCAGACCTTTAGGTAATCGCCTGTGTGTTAAGGATATAAATGGACTCATGATCATTGGTATGTGGAAACATATGTGAGTGAGCACAAAGTATACATATTTTTGTATACAAAATGAGCATGTTAACTCTCAATAGAGAGTATTCTTCATAGAAAAGTCACTAAATAAATAGGCAGACAAAATGATTTGACAAGTGGATCTCAGCCAGCCTCTGTCATAGTGTGGGCACAATGGACACATGAACATCATAGACAGGTGACTTATGGATAGAAGCTATAAATGGACCTGATTGCTGGACTCCCACATATTAAGGCTGATACAGTTACTGCCACTGCTCAATGTCCAGCCTGACAGCAATGGAGAGCAATGCTAATAAAACAGCATAGCCATACTGTATGAAGATTTGGTGGCAAGTTGACTTCATAGAGCTCCTTCAATCTTGGAAGGGGAAACAATTCTGTTCAATAAGAATAAACACATATTCTAGCATGGGTTTACCTTTCCTAACAGCTGGGTCTCATTCAGCACCATTCTTGAAGGGATGCCATCGGATCCCACTTACATCATGGCAATTAAGAGAGCCACTTTACAGCAAGAAAGTGCCGGAACGGACACATGACCCATTCTGTTTCATACACCAGGATATTCATAGATTAATGGAGCAATATTGAACATAGAGCTGAAGAACCAGCTCCAAGGCAATACTTTGTGAAGATGAGGTACCATACTAAAGGACATAGTATACAATCTAAATTAATGACCTTTTTATAGGGCTATGTCCCCAAAAGGCAGAACACATTGGCCTGGAAACCAGTGGATGGAAACTGGAGTGGCTTTGCTTTTCTTCACTTCCAGATAACCACTTAAGGGATTTTTGCTTACCATTTCCACAACTCTGGGCTCTGCAGGTTGAGAGGCCCCCATTCACAAAGGAAGAAACCATCCACCAGGGAGAAACAGCAAGAGTCCTTTGAACCATAAGCTACAGCTACTTCATGGGCTACTTATGTTTCTCATGCTAAGGGTTCAGCAGACGAGTAGGAGAGTCAACAATAAAGGTACTACCCTCTCAATATAAATCTGATAACAGTTTCAGAATTGCGTAGAAGGTTGGCTGAACACTCTATTGACACTGCATTATAGTTTAAATTCTCCATCTACCCATCATGCTTCCTTTCCTTCCCATCCACAGGAAAAGAAGACTTACACGTGGTAATTTCTGTCTCACAGTCTGATTGTCAAGGAATCCAACCTACAATACCATATAAATTTTAAAATCAGGTTGTCAATTTTAACCAAAAATCTGCACAGATTATTTTTTTATTAGGATTGCATTGAATCTACAAACAATGTGGGGAGAACTGTCATCTTAAAATACTGGACCTTCTAATTATTTTATGTTGTATATCCACATATTTCATGGAACTTCATCCATTTCTGTCAATGTTTTGTACATTCCTCTGTAGAGATCTATACACATTTCATTAAATTTATTTCAACAGACTTATGTTTTTAAAACTGTTGTCAAGGATAATTTTTTTTTTAAACATCTTTATTGGAGTATAATTGCTTTACAATGGTGTGTTAGTTTCTGCTTTATAACAAAGTGAATCAGTTATACATATACATATGTTCCCATATCTCTTCCCTCTTGCATCTCCCTCCCTCCCACCCTCCCCATCCCGCCCCACCAGGTGGTCACAAAGCACCGAGCTGATCTCCCTGTGCTATGCGGTTGCTTCCCACTAGCTATCTATTTTACATTTGGTAGTGTATATATGTCCATGCCACTCTCTCACCCTGTCACATCTTACCCCTCCCCCTCCCCATATCCTCAAGTCCATTCTCTAGTAGGTCTGTGTCTTTATTCCCGTCTTGCCACTAGGTTCTTCATGACCTTTATTTTCCCTTAGATTCCATATATATGTGTTAGCATACTGTATTTGTTTTTCTCTTTCTGACTTACTTCACTCTGTATGACAGACTCTAACTCCATCCACCTCACTACAAATACCTCCATTTCATTTCTTTTTATGGCTGAGTAATATTCCATTGTATATATGTGCCACATCTTCTTTATCCATTCATCCAATGATGGACACGTAGGTTGCTTCCATGTCCTGGCTATTGTAAATAGAGCTGCAATGAACATTTTGGTACATGACTCTTTTTGAATGATGGTTTTCTCAGGGTATATGCCCAGTAGTGGGATTGCTGGGTCGTATGGTAGTTCTATTTTTAGTTTTTTAAGGAACCTCCATACTGTTCTCCATAGTGGCTGTATCAATTTACATTCCCACCAACAGTGCAAGAGTGTTCCCTTTTCTCCACAACCTCTCCAGCATTTATTGTTTCTAGATTTTTTGATGATAGCCATTCTGACCGGTGTGAGATGATATCTCATTGTAGTTTTGATTTGCATTTCTCTAATGATTAATGATGTTGAGCATTCTTTCATGTGTCTGTTGGCAATCTGTATATCTTCTTTGGAGAAATGTCTATTTAGGTCTTCTGCCCATTTTTGGATTGGGTTGTTTGTTTTTTTGTTATTGAGCTGCATGAGCTGCTTGTAAATCTTGGAGATTAATCCTTTGTCAGTTGCTTCATTTGCAAATATTTTCTCCCATTCTGAGGGTTGTCTTTTGGTCTTGTTTATGGTTTCCTCTGCTGTGCACAAGCTTTTAAGTTTCATTAGGTCCCATTTGTTTATTTGTGTTTTTATTTCCATTTCTCTAGGAGCTGGGTCAAAAACGATCTTGCTGTGATTGATGTCATAGAGTGTTCTGCCTATGTTTTCCTCTAAGAGTTTGATTGTGTCTGGCCTTACACTTAGGTCTTTAATCCATTTTGAGTTTATTTTTGTGTATGGTGTCAGGGAGTGACATTTCATACTTTTACATGTACCTGTCCAATTTTCCCAGCACCACTTAATGAAGAGGCTGTCTTTTCTCCACTGTATATGCTTGCCTCCTTTATCAAAGATAAGGTGACCATATGTGCGTGGGTTTATCTCTGGGCTTTCTATCCTGTTCCATTGATCTATATTTCTGTTTTTGTGCCAGTATCAAACTGTCTTGATTACTGTAGCTTTGTAATATACTCTGAAGTCAGGGAGCCTGATTCCTCCAGCTCCATTTTTCGTTCTCAAGATTGCTTTGGCTATTCGGGGTCTTTTGTGTTTCCATACAAATTGTGAAATATTTTGTTCTAGTTCTGTGAAAAATGCCATTGGTAGTTTGATAGGGATTGCATTGAATCTGTAGATTGCTTTGTGTAGTAGAGTCATTTTCACTATGTTGATTCTTCCAATCCAAGAACATGGTATATCTCTCCATCTATTTGTATCATCTTTAATTTCTTTCATCAGTGTCTTATAATTTTCTGCATACAGGTCTTTTGTCTCCTTAGGTAGGTTTATTCCTAGATATTTTATTCTTTTTGTTGCAATGGTAAACAGGAGTGTTTTCTTAATTTCACTTCCAGATTGTTCGTCATTAGTGTATAGAAATGCAAGAGATTTCTGTGCATTAATTTTGTATCCTGTTACTTTACCAAATTCATTGATTAGCTCTAGTAGTTTTCTGGTGGCATCTTTAGGATTCTCTATGTATAGTATCATGTCATCTGCAAACAGTGACAGCTTTACTTCTTCTTTTCCAATTTGGATTCCTTTTATTTCTTTTTCTTTTGTGATTGCTGTGGCTAACACTTCCAAAACTATGTTGAATAATAGTGGTGAGAGTGGGCAACCTTGTCTTATTCCTGATCTTAGTGGAAATGGTTTCAGTTTTTCACCATTGAGGACAATGTTGGCTGTGGGTTTGTCCTATATGGCCTTTATTATGTTGAGGAAAGTTCCCTCTATGCCTACTTTCTGCAGGGCTTTTATCATAAATGGGTGTTGAATTTTGTCGAAAGCTTTCTCTGCATCTATTGAGATGATCATATGGTTTTTCTCCTTCAATTTGTTAATGTGGTGTATCATGTTGATTGATTTGCATATATTGAAGAATCCTTGCATTCCTGGAATAAACCCCACTTGATCATGGTGTATGATCCTTTTAATGTGCTGTTGGATTCTGTTTGCTAGTATTTTGTTGAGGATTTTTGCATCTATGTTCATCAGTGATATTGGCCTGTAGTTTTCTTTCTTTGTGACATCTTTGTCTGGTTTTGGTATCAGGGTGATGGTGACCTCATAGAATGAGTTTGGGAGTGTTCCTCCCTCTGCAATATTTCAGAAGAGTTTGAGAAGGATAGGTGTTAGCTCTTCTCTAAATGTTTGATAGAATTCAAGGATAATTTTTAAATAATTTTTTGTTGCTTGTTTGTTGAAATAAAATTGTTTTCTATCTTGTGTAAATACTGGTGTTGCATTCATTATTAAATCTAATGGTTTGTATAATATATTCTTTGGTAATTTCTGTGTACATTTTTTCCATTCCAATCTTTTAAAAAATTGATTTAGGATACATCCAATTATTCATTTCTTTTTATATCAATTTTACTAATTTTTTTCTAGATATTTGCAAACTTCATCAATAAATATTAGCTAAAGCTATTCCTAGTATACCCTTTTTTCTATATCTGTAACACCTGTTAATAATGTTCCCTTTTTCATTTCAGAAGCTGATAATTTGTGTCATCTTTTTAAAATTTTAATTATTCTTACTAGAATTTACCAATTTTATTAAAGAAATAATTTTGACTGAGTCTCTGCATTTTATATTTATCATCAATCATTTAATATTTGTATTTATCTGATCTTATATTTATTATTTCCTTCTATAATTTTTGAGTTTACTTTATAGTTCTTTATACACCATTTCTAGATAATTAAATAGTGGTGAAGGTCTTAGGGTTTTCTAAAAATAGTATCATGTCATCTGCAAATAGAGACAGTTTTACTTCTTCCTTTCAAATCTTAATGCCTTTTATTTCTTTTTCTTGTCTGATTGCTGTGGCTAGGACTTCCAATATCATGCTAAATAGAAATGGTGAGAGTGGGCATCCTTGTCTTCTTCCTGTAGTTAGAGGAAAAGCTTTCAGCTTTTCACCATTGAGTATGATGTTAGCTGTGGGTTTGTCATAAATGGACTTTATTATGTTGAAATACGTTCCCTTTATACCAACTTTGATGAAGGTTTTTATTATAAATGGGTGTTGAATTTTGTCAAATGCTTTTTCTAAATCTATTGAGACGATCATGTGGTTTTATCCTTTGTTTTGTTATAGTAGTGTATTACATTGATTGATTTGTATTACATTTTTGCATCCCTGGAATAAATCCCACTTGATCATGCTGTATAATCTTTTTTATGTATTGTTGAATTTGGTTTGCCCATATTTTGCTAAGAATTTCTGTATCTATATTCATCAGGGATACTGGCCTGTAATTTTCATTTTTTTGTAATCTCTTTGTCTGGTTTCAGTATCAGGATAATTGTGGCCTCAGAAATGAGTTTGGGAGTTCAATCCTTTAATTATTTGGAATAGTTTGAGAAGGATGGATATTAACTCCTGTTTATATGTTTGGTAGAGTTCACCTGTGAAGCCATCCAGTCCTGGACTTTTGTTTGTTATATTTTTTGATTACTGATTCAATTTCAGTATTAGTAATTGGTCTGTTCAGATTATCTATTTCTTCATGATTCAGTCTTAGAAGATTATATATTTCTAGGAATTTATACATTTTTCTAGTTTGTCCAATTTGTTAGCATATAACTGTTTATAGTATTCTCTTATGATTTTTTGTACTTCTGGTTGTAATTTATCTTCTCTCGTTTATTATTTTGTTTATTTGGGTATTCTCTCTCTCTTTTTTACTTAATGAGCCTGGCTACAGGTTTATTAAATTTTATCTTTTAAAAAACCAGCTCTTGGTTTCATTGATCTTTTCTATTTTTGGGGGTCTCTATTTTATTTCTACCTGATCTTTATTATTTGCTTCCTTCTGCTGTTTTGGGACTTTGAATGTTCTTCTTTTTCTAATTTCTTTAGATGGTAGTTTAAGTTGTTTATTGGAGATTTTTTTTTGTTTCTTGAGGAAGGCCTGTATTGCTATAAACTTGCATCTTAGAACTATTTTTACTACATCCCATATATTTTGGAAAGTTGTGGTTCTATTTGCATTTGTCTGAAGATATTTTCTGATTTCCTCTGATTTCTTTGTTTTTTGTAGTAGTATGCTGGTATTTTAGTAGTATGTTGTTTAGTCTCCACATGTTTTGGGTTTTTTTTCCCATTTTTCTTCCTGTAATTGATGTCTAGTTTCATACTGTTGTGGATGGAAAAGATGATTGATATAATTTCTATCTTCTTAAATTTGTTGAGACTTGTCTGTGGCCTAGCATGTGATAAATCCTGGGAATGTTCCAGGTGCACTTGAAAAGAAGGTGCATTCTGCTGTTTTTGGATGGAATGTCCTGTAGATATCTATTAAGTCCAAGTAGTCTAATGTGTTATTTCAGACGACTATACCCTTATTGGTTTTTTTTCTGGATGGTTTGTCCATTGATGTAAATGGATGTTAATGTTCCCTACTAATATTTTATTACTGTCAATATCACCATTTATGTCTATTAACATGTGTGTTATATATTTATGTGCACATATACTAGGTGCATATATGTTAATGAGTGTTATATTCTCTTCTTGTATGATCCCTTTATCATTATGCAATGTTCTTCTTTGTCTGTTTATTATAGACTTTGTTTTAAATCTGCTTTGTTTGATATGAGTATTGTTATGCCAGCTTTCTTATCATTTCCATTTGCATGGAATTTCTTTTTCCATCCCCTCACTTACAGTCTGTGTGTGTCTTTAGCTCTGAGGTGAGCCTTTTAAAGGTAGTATATAGATGGTTCTTGGTTTTTTTTCCCCAATCATCCACCCTATGTCTTTTGATTGGACCCTTTAGTCCATTGGCATGTAAAGTGATTATTAATAGGTGTGTACTTATTGCCATTTTGTTACTTGCTTTTTGGTGGTTTTTGTAGTTCTTCATTCTTTTCTTCTTCTTTTAGTCTATCCCTCATAGTTTGATGATTTTCTTTAGTGTTATTTTTACCTTCTATTCTATCCATTTTTTGTGCATCTGTTATAGGTTTTTGGTTTGTGATTACCATAGAGCTCATATATGTTGACCTATAACTATATCAACTTTTTAAAAACTGATAATCATTTAAGTTCAAACATTATAAAAGGTCTACATTTTTACTCCTCCCCCCATGTTTTTTGTTTTTGATGCCATATTTCACATCTTCATGCCTATCCTTTAACTGTTTATTGTAGTTATAGTTGTTTTTACAATTTTTGTCTTTTAGCCTTCATGCTAGCTTATATAAGTAGTTAATCTACTGCCTTTACTATATTTTTGCCTTTACCAGTGGGATTTTTTCCCTTCCTATTATTTCTTATTTCTTGTGGTAGCCTTTCCTTTTCACTTAAAGAAAACCCTTTAACACGTCTTGTAAGGTTGGTTTAGTATTAATGAACTCTTAGTTTTTGCTGATCTGAGAAACTCTTTCTCTCTCCTTCAATTCTGAATGATAACCTTACTGTGTAGAGTATCCTACTTTGCAGGTTTTTCCCTTCCAGCACTTTAAATATATCCTGGCATTCCCTTCTGGCCTACAAAGGTTCTGTAGAGAAATCAGCTGATAGCCTTATGTATTCCCTTGTATATGACTCTTTTTTTTCTCTTGACTTTAGAATTCTCTCTTTATCTTTAACTCTTCCCATTTTAATTATACATCTTGGTGTGGGTCTGTGTGGGTTCATCTTGGTCTAGGACTCCCTGTGCTTCCTGTACCTGTACATCTGTTTCCTTCTTCAGGTTAGGGAAGTTTTCAGCCATAATTTCATCAAATACATTTTCTACCTCTTTCTCTCTCTCTCTTCTCCTTCTGGGACCCCTATAATGTGAATTAGTTAGTATGGTCTATGTTGTCCCAGAGGTCCCTTAAACTAACCTTATTTAAAAAAATTTTTTCTTTTTGCTGTTCTGATTGGGTGATTTCAGCTATTCTATCTTCCAGATCTCTTACGCATTCTTCTGTATCATCTAATCTGTTTTTAATTCCTTCTGGTGTAGCTTTCATTTCAGTTATTGTATTCTTAAGGTCTGACTAGTTCTTTTTTATATTTTCCAGTTATTGGTTGAAATTTTCACTTTTTTTGTCTATTATTTCTCAAGTTCAGTTTGCATTCTTATTACTATTGCTTTGAATTCTTTATCAGGTTAATTATTTATCTCTGTTTCATTAGGGCTTTATTCAGGGTTTTTTCTTGTTCATTTGAAAGATATTCCTCTGTCTTCTCATTTTGTTTAACACTCTCTGTCCTTATGTTACCCATCCTGATCTTGAAGGCATGTTCTTGTGTGAGAGCATCCCTGCGTAGTCTGCATGTGCCCAGTGGCTTTGATAGGAGAGCTGGATCTGAAGTGCGCAGGAGCCGCATCTTACCCCAAGTTGCAGTGGTATCCGCTGCCTTGGTGGAAGATAGGGCTGGGTTTAGAGAAGCTAGAGCCAGAGCTAGGTGTAAGCTGGGGCTTCTCCTATGCTCAGTGGCAGTCACTGCCCTATCAGGGGCAGGGTTGGTCGTAGGGTCTGAGGGGCTAGAGCAGGAGCCCTGAGCGTATCTTCTAGGTGTGATGGCAGTCTCTACCTTTGTTGAGGGTATGGCCAGGGCTTGAGGGTTTGGGGCTGTACAACTGTGCTGGTTTCACTTTTTTTCCTGGTATGCGCATCTGGATTAGAGGCTGACTTGGGGCTAGAGGGAATGGAGCTGCACTACTGAGCTGGTTCCACTCTTTCCTAATTCTGCACATACATATGCATGCCTGCAGTGGTGGTCTCTGCCCTGGAACTAGTTCTGCTCCCTCCCAAGTGTGCACATGGACACGTGTACTGGCAATTCTCTGCCTTGGTCAGAGTCAGGGCCAAGCCTGAGCCAGTTCTGTTCCTTCTAAACATGTGCACTCTCATTGGCAATCGCATCCTCTACCTTAGTGGGGAGCAGCACTGGAGCAAAAGGGGCTGCAGCAGGAGCCTGGTGCCTGGTAAGCTGGCCAGAGCACCATGAAGCTTTCAATCTGCTGCCTCTGCTCTGTGGCTGGGAGCAAGTGAGTCTGTGCATGCGTGCTTCAAGAGTAGAGTCTCAGTTTCTTACAGCCCTCTGGTAAGCCCCACTGGTTTTCAAACCAGCTAAAGGGACTCATCCTCCCAGTGTCAGACTCCAGGCTAAGGTGCCTAATATGTGGCTCGAACCCCTTTTTCCCTAGGAGGATCCCCAAGCCTTTGATATCCTCTTCCTCTTCTAGGTTTCCTGCTAGGGTTCCAATATGGAACTCTAATTACATATATTTTAGTCACTTTCATCAAGTTCTGTTTGGCTTTCTCTATATTATCTATTAATTCATATCTGAGTTTCAATATGAATATATTTTGTTGACCTAGCAGTCCTCTATTCTGTCATGTCTAAATGCTTATAAACCCATTTAATAGCATGTTTATATTTATATATCCAACACATTTATCTCTTAATTTGATTGCTGCCCTCGAGCTTCTTTAGCTATCCTTGCTAACATATGTGAGATTTTCATTCCCCTGTGGTATCCCCTAACCAAGAATTGACAAGCACAGAGATATAAACACTCTGTTCCCTTGCTTCTGATTGGGACACACTTAGGTATGATCTATACTTTCTCTAGATCTCCTCTGACGGATTTTATTCAATATCTCACCCTTGCTTGGCCTCTTTTCATCCCTGGTCCCACATTGTCACTCTCATATCATTTTTTTTCTTGGAATATTTTCTAATAAATCAGTTGCACACAAATTCTTATCTCAGAATCTGTTTCTTGGGAACCTAACTAAAAGCACATGAATACTGATTTCCAGATGTAACCATTGATTTTTTTCAGTACCAGATTTCCCCATGGCATCTTTATTCATAGAATATAATTCTCTGATAAAATTCTCAATGTTGTCATCTATTTTCTTATATGTATTAATCATGATTATTTTAAAATTTATGTCTGACAAATCCCATGTCCAGTACACATGCGAATCTCCTTCTATTACCAGTTTTTCTATTTATTTCTTGATATTCTTAGTTTTTTATTGATTTCTGAACATTGCATATGAAAACTTCTTATCTATCAGTGGTTCCTTCTCATCAAAACTTTGTCCCTTCGCGTCCTAGTTACTTTGGCAGCTTTCCAATGCCTTCATATACATTTTTTCAAGCTATTATCATTGTTATTGAAAGGAACATAGGTATGCACAAACTATTTCACAGTCAGAATAGGAAGTCATATCGTCTCATTATTAATTTACTAAAAGTATTTTGTCAGTAATGCAGCTTGGATTTTATCAAGTGACTTTCCAGTATCTATTGAGGTAACGTTTGGTCAATCTTTTCACTCTTACAAACAAACTTGAACTAGTGTTTCCTTAAACATCAGTGCTATAAGTAAGAGCATATCTATTGAATTCCTCTATTAATATGAATAAATGAGTAAAAATTTATCACTTCCCTCTTTCCTCCCTCATCTTTTTTTTTTATAATCAGTGATTTTAGTCCCTGTTTGCTATTATTTAATACTTAAATTAGTAATTATTTATTTGATTTTTTAGTTAAGTTTTGTATTTGAATGCTATACTGTAACCATATTTAGTAACTAAAAAATCAGTTTTATTTTCAATTAGTAATTGTAGATGGACAATATGTATTTGTCTCTGCTCACAATATAATTCCTACTAATATACTCAAGGACTTAAACCAGTATTAACACACAAAGGCAAAGAAAACTAGAGAGGATGCAAAAATAAATTTGAGTTATAAATGTATTTTTGAGAGGGAGAAACCCAAAACAAGAAAAATAATAGACATATTACTACTTAAGTGCCTACAATGGGGGGCGGGGGGGGGGCGGTATTTGTAACATCTGATCCCATTAGTGTTGTAGACCTTCCTCTGGACTCAGCACTCTGAGGCAATAGATACTGTGGAATATGGGGTCTAACACAGAGTGATTGTTTAAAAAACTTTATACATAGCTGTTAGAATAGCAAACCTCTCTCCTGCACCTGCACATGGATTACTAATCAGTCCTCATGAAGACGTATCATTTGTGAATTTAAGAATACAATGATAAAGGACATTCTAAAATTATAGAAAGAAATCTTAAGGTAATAGGAGCCAGAAAATAAACAGTATCTCTTAATGCCAGAAAAAAATGGAGCAATATTTTCAAGATTCTAAGGAAAAATAACTTTCAATATAAAATTTTCCATTCAATTGAATTATTCTTAAGATGTGAGGATAGAATAATGTCAATTTCAGATATGTAAGAATCCAAAAATATACCTCTCAAAGCCTGTTTGGAAGTTCCTAGGAGGTTTACTTTAGCAAAGCAAGAGGGCAAAGCATAGAGAAGGACATGGATCTGAAAACACAAATAACACAAAAACTCTCAGGAAGACAGTTTGAAACAAGACAAAAACCAGTACAAATTCCAGGAGAAGGTAAGAAAGAAAAAGAAGGAAGGCCACAAGGATTAAAATAATAGTAATGATAATAACAATAATAAAATAGGAAACAGCATATCTACTATGTATGTATATTTGGAAAATTTAGTTTTAGGCTTTTGACAGATCTATTCAAAACTTAGGGGAAAATAACATCTTTATAGAAAACTAAAAATATTAAATAATAAAATAATTATTGCATCCAAGAAAACAACAATTGTATGTCAAAGAAAAAAATAATTATGGTGTACTACTTGGCTCATTGAGGAATTATATTTTCATAATCATAATATAAAATTTGTATTTAACCAAATAAAGAATAAAAATTTTATTTAACAAAAATTATGATACAACTATAATAGAAAGATGGGAGAAGAAAAAAGAGAGTTGATTTTCTCAGTTCTAACAATGAAAGCCAATAATGTCTCAATAAGAAATGAAATTATAAGTGTGATATATAGAAATGTGTTTAAAATACCAAAAGAAACAGTCCCAAGAAAAGAAAGTGGTTGCCTCTGAGAAATGGGATTAGAATAATGGAGCAGGGGATTGCTGCTTTTTGTTTGCACTAATGGATTGTTCCAAAATACCCATGCAATAAATTAATAAAAAATCAAATGAATTGGAAGTAGGATGAATTATATATTTAATTGATGTCAGTGATTATTTACAATTTTATTTGTTGAGGTTTTTAACTGTGGACATTGAAATATCTCAAGAAAATTTTCAGTCAGGTATATGATTTTTCTATTGTCACATGCTTTCTCATCTGAACAATTCTCTCTTTGTCCTTCAGAAGAGAACAAATTAGCTGGACAAATCAATATGTCTTTCATTTTGAGGGGTTAGTGTTTGACAGAAGTTTGAGATCAAATTGATTTTTCTAATTTGTAGGTAATCTGTTTTTATTTGGCTTATCTGTCCATGTGCAATATATTTTGCCCTTAATGTTTGTGCTGTCTTTAAAATCCTTGACATTTTCAGAAATGCATCCTGGCTGTATCTATGTATGGCTCTCTTTTCATTAATTTTCCTTAGCACATCGTGAGCTGTGGTGTGATGCAAGTTCAGGACTAGCACACAAATAGCATTCTTTCCTATTTTCCAATCCCAGCTATATTTCTTATACTATTTTAATTGCTCACATGATCATAAGTAAGGTGGCAAAAGGGGATAGATACCTGTGGGTTTTTCAACATCTTATCCATAAGTATGGGAAAACTTAATTTTCCCTAGTGGCAGTTCTGCCTTGCTGATGATTAATTACCTAAAGTATAAATGTAGTTATGGAACACATGCACCTCCTAATTGCTCAAGTAAGACTCTCTTTGCTGGGCTTTTGATTCCTTCCCTCCCCCTCAGTTCCAATTCCCACATTTATATATATATATTTTTTAAATATTTTATTTATTTATTTATTTATTTATTTATGGCTGTGTTGGGTCTTCATTTCCGTGTGAGGGCTTTCTCCAGTTGCGGCAAGTGGGGGCCACTCTTCATCGCGGTGCGCGGGCCTCTCACTATCGCGGCCTCTCTTGTTGCGGAGCACAGGCTCCAGACGCACAGGCTCAGTAATTGTGGCTCACGGGCCCAGTCGCTCCGCGGCATGTGGGATCTTCCCAGACCAGGGCTCGAACCCATGTCCCCTGCATTGGCAGGCAGATTCTCAACCACTGCGCCACCAGGGAAGCCCCCACATTTATATTTTACCCTCTCCCTTTTTATATATACTCTCCCCTTTCAAGATACAAACACACACAGATAACCCTTATTCCAGCACTTTGGCAAAAGGTAAGAGTGCTGCCTATAGGAAATCTATAATGACTGTTTCTATAATGAGAACAATACTTGTGAAAAAAAAAATACTTGAGAAAGTACTTCCTAATTTATCTTTTTGGTAAAATTATAAAAATAGATTTAATTTTAAAAGACAGATATAAACTCTTAAAACTATGTATATAGATATTGGTAATAATTTGAGACATCATGGAAACCAAGTAGAATATTCGATAAAAATCAGAGAACTAACATCATATTAAAATGTAAAAAAGAATTTTACCCTAGAAACTACAGTTCTATAAGCTTAATTTTAGTATCAGGAAAATGCTAACATAATGCAGTAAAAATCTTATTAATTCTTAACACAGGGGACCAGAGAAATAAAAAAATACAGAATTGCAATTAACTAGCTTGAGATTATCTAAAATTTTTTTATTAAAGTAACAGAGCATCTAGTTATCTGGGGACTAGCCATCCTCTTGCTATCCTAAATAAACCAATACTGGATTAATAAGGTTTTCTGTTAACATAAAAGCAAAGCTGCAAATGGAAGAAAATGGCATGCTGGGTAGCATGGCTTTTCGAAGAAAACAATTCTTGTAAGTGTAAGAAATATGATTTTGTAATAGGACTAAATCATTGTACATTTATGTACAAATTACCTGATAGCAAAATGAAAATTTTTGAAATGCAACTATTTTATTTAGAAGAAACATCTAACACTAAAGAGTTTTCTAGCAATAGGCAGTGATGAAATAACCAAAAAATTTTGCTGAGTATCTTATAATGACAGTACAATATGCTTAGAGAAACAGTCATAACAAGAAAATAATTGTGTTCATTGGATACAAATGCATGTTCCTAATCAAGAATTGGAGGGCTGGCACAAAACAAAAATAGAAGAAACAAGAATGAGTTATCATAGGATGATTGTTAGGGGCTAATATTTCATAGTAAGTACCTGATTCTCAAAACCTTGCATAGGGCTTCCCTGGTGGCGCAGTGGTTGAGAGTCTGCCTGCCAATGCAGGGGACACGGGTTCGAGCCCTGGTCTGGGAAGATCCCACATGCCGCGGAGCAACTGGGCCCGTGAGCCACAGCTACTGAGCCTGAGCGTCTGGAGCCTCTGCTCCGCAACAAGAGAGGCCGCGATAGTGACAGGCCCGCGCACCGCGATGAGGAGTGGCCCCCACTCGCCGCAACTGGAGAAAGCCCTCACACAGAAACGAGGACCCAACACAGCCAAAAATAAACATAATAAATAAATAATAAATAAAAATTTAAAAAAAAAAAAAAAAAAACCTTGCCTAACTGTCTCATTATGATACACTAAAGAATTATTGAGGTAATTTTGTTAGCACACAGAGGAATAGGGTGGGATGAAAAAAAAACAAGTAAAAGCCAGACTAATATTTTAATGTATTTTATATGGCTGAAAAATAGATAACATATTGGAATCAAAAGACTAGATTAAATTAATAAAAATTAGAACATGAGAGTGGGGTCAATTAAAGAAAACTAACTTCTCAAAATGCATAGGGACATTCACAAATTTTTAATTTAATAATCTGAGAGCTATAGATTAAAATATGAATTTTATAAATTTATTACCCATAGAATTTTAAAAGATCTCTATCTTCTAACATGTTATAGAAGCTTTAAGAAAACAAATTATGGTCTATAGCTCTGCTAACCCCAAGACAGTGGCCACTAGCCACATGTGGCTATTGAGCACTTGAAGTGTGACTAGTCCAGATTGTTGAGGGTGTAAAATACATACTGGATTTCAAAGACTTTGTAAAAAAAAAATACTGTAAAATATATACAATTTGTATGTAGATTATATGTTGTAGTGAAAATATTTTTGATATAATGGGTTAAATAAAATATATTATTAAGATTTATTTCACCAGTTTCATAGTCTTACTATATGACCCAGCAATCACGCTCCTAAGGATTTCTCCAGCTGAATCAAGAACTTATGTCCACACAAGAATCTGAACACAGATGTTTCTAGCAGTCAATCCATAATCTCAAAACCTGGAGGCAATCAAGATTACCTTCAATAGGTACATGGATAAACTGGTATATACATACAGTAACATAATGTTCAATGATACGAGAAAAAGACCTATCAATTCATGGAACAACATGGATGAACCTTGAATGCATATTGCTAAGTGAATTAAGACAGTATGAAAAATCGTTATACTGTATGAATCCAATTATATGACATTCTGGAAAAGACAAACTATGGAGACAGTACAAATGTCAGTAATAGCCAGGGGATCACTGGGTAAACAAGTGAAGTTTTCTCCCCACCCCCCAGAGGTGAAACTATTCTGCATGTTATTATAATGGTCAATATATGACATAATACCTGTGTCAAAATCCATAGACCTTTATAGCACAAAGAATAAGCTTTATTGTAAGTAATAAAGCAGGCAAAAAACTTCTGGTCAGGGGATCCCAGCATGGAATGCAGACTGACAAAAGTAACTATATTGCAAATATAGGAAACAAGATAACAAGATCATTGAAGGAGTTGGGAGAAAGAGGTTCTGACCTAAGTAACTCTGGAAATAACTGGGGTCTGTCAACTATTGGGAAAAAACCCCATTGCTGATAAGCACGGTACTCTTGTTCCTAAGGATGTTTTCCTTGGGTTAAAAAATTTCTCATTAAACTCCCAACTTTAGGGGGAGTTTACAGGTAAAGCAAGAGGAGGAAGCTGGAGTAAACTATGTAGTAATTGATTAAGTTGCAGACATCAGTATGAATATAGATACAGATGATTACTTATGGAAATATTTATGGGTATGTGTATATAAATGTGTTAGTATACCCACATACATTTCCTTGCTCTATCAGCTGAGAGAGTTCAGAAGGAATAACACCCCAGGAGCAATGAACACACCTTGCGCCCCAGATCTTGGTTTCTAATACCATTCCCCAACAAAAGGAACCTGGGCTTCTTGGAGAAATGGGTGATTCTAGGACTGGGGCAGGTAATATACAAGATGACACTACAGCGTATTGTTGCACCAACAAGTAAGGAAGTCTTCAAAAACATAAATAAACCCCTAACAAATTTTGGTGTACTTCAGAAGGAGAAAGAAGCCAACTGAAAGATCACCCAATGGCCAAACCAAGGGTAGTGTGAGCAAGAGTATAAATAAAATACCAATATAAATAAATGACTGAATAAATAAATGGGGGAGAAAAGACAAACCTCCCCAAAATAATTTATATAGATATTCCACTCCCAAGGAAATAGAGCATATCTCTCCACTCTAAGTGTGGTCTGTACATAGTGTCTTCCTTCCACAAAGAACAGTATGGAAAGGGGGGGGGGAAGTAACTTTACAGTAGAGGAACCTGACAAAAACTACTTCAGCCAGGTGAATAAGGTCAACATAAATAGTGATGTCATGTTGATAGTGTATACCCTTGATATGTTGTCTTTAAAATGGCACTTGACCTCTGTGGTCTTCCTCCTGAAAATACATCAATGCAGCCTAATCATGAGAAAAATCTCAATAGAAGGACAGTCTATAAAATATCTGTGTAGTGCTCTTCAAAACTATCAAGGTTGTCTTTTCATCATGTTTATGGTTTCCTTTGCTGTGCAAAAGCTTTTAAGTTTCATTAGGTCCCATTTGTTTATTTATTTTTTTTATTTCCATTACTCTAGGAGGTGGGTCAAAAAGGATCTTGCTGTGATTTATGTCATAGAGTGTTCTTCCTATGTTTTCCTCTAAGGGTTTTATAGTGTCTGGCTTTACATTTGAGTCTTTAATCCATTTTGAGTTTCTGTGTATGGTGTTAGGAAGTGTTCTAATTTCATTCTTCTACATGTAGCTATCCAGTTTTCCCAGAACCACTTATTGAAGAGATTGTATTTTCTCCATTGTATATTCTTTGCTGGAGAGGGTGTGGAGAAAAGGGAACCCTCTTGCACTGTTGGAATGTAAATTGATACAGCCACTATGGAGAACAGTATGGAGATTCCTTAAAAAACTAAAAATAGAACTACCATATGACCCAGCCATCACACTGCTAGGCATATACCCTGAGAAAACCATAATTCAAAAAGAGACATGCACCACAATGGTCATTGCAGCACCATTTGCAATAGCCAGGACACGGAAGCAACCTAAGTGTCTATCGACAGATGAATGGATAAAGAAGATGTGGCACATATATACAATGGAATATTACTCACCCATGAAAAGAAGTGAAATTGAGTGATTTGTAGTGAGGTAGATGGACATAGAGTCTGTGATACAGAGTGAAGTAAGTCAGAAAGAGAAAAACAAATACCATATGCTAACACCTATATACGGAATCTAAAAAAAAAATATATGGTTCTGATAAACCTAGGGGAGGACAGGAATAGAGACGCAGACATAGAGAATGGACTTGAGGACACGGGGCAGGGAGGGGAAGCTGGAACAAGGTGAGAGCATAGCATTGACATATATACACTACCAAATATAAAATAGATAGCTAGTGGGAAGCAGCTGCATAGCACAGGGAGATCAGCTTGGTGCTTTGTGACCACCTAGAGGGGTGGGATAGGGAGGGTGGGAAGGAGACGCAAGAGGGAGGGGATATAGGGATATATGTATACATATAGCTGATTCACTTTGTTGTACAGCAGAAGCTAATATGACATTGTAAAGCAATTATACTCCAATAAAGATGTTTAAAAAAAACCTCTCAAGGTTACTGCAAACAAGGAAAGTCTGAGAAACTATCACAGCCGAGAGGAGTCTAAAGAGAAATGCCCATAAATGTAATGTGGTGTCTTGGATGGGATTCTAGAACAAAAAAAGAATATTATATTAAAACTAAGGAAATATGAGTAAAGTAGAGCCTTTCATTACTAATATCAGTACTGAATTCATTAATGGTTAAAAAATTTACCATATTAATGCAAGATATTAATAATAAAGGAAGGGCTTCCCTGGTGGCGCAGTGGTTGAGAATCTGCCTGCCAATGCAGGTGACACGGGTTCGAGCCCTGGTCTGGGAAGATCCCACATGCCGCAGAGCGATTAGGCCCGTGAGCCACAATTGCTGAGCCTGCGCGTCTGGAGCCTGTGCTTCGCAACAAGAGAGGTCGTGATAGTGAGAGGCCTGCGCACCGCGATGAAGAGTGGCCCCCACCTGCCGCAACTAGAGAAAGCCCTCGCACAGAAACGAAGACCAAACACAGCCATAAATAAATAAATAAATAAATAATTTAAAAAATAATAATAATAAAGGAAGGGGGATGCAAGGTATATGGGTACTCTCTGTAAAACCTTTGCAATTTTTCTGCAAATGTCAAACTGTTCTTGACAATAAAGTTCTTTTTAAAAAAAGAGTAAGAACTATACATTGTATGGAGTCATCTTCAGGAAATATTAATTAAGAAAACGAGGTACAGAAGAGTGTGCATAATATTCTATGTTTGATGACAGAAAAATAAGGAAAATATATGCACGTGCATATGTGTGTGTGTGTGAGAGAGACAGAGAGAGAGAACATATACACTTTTCATAAAGAAACATTAGGATGTGAAATCAAGAACTAGTAAAAATGGTAGCCTACAGAGAAAGGACAGAATACGAGAGGGTTTGGGGCAGTTATGGAAGTTAGGCTTCTCTTCATCTGTCTTGTTTTGTACCTTTAACCTTGCAGCTATGTAGATATTTTGCATAATTTAAAAATGAAATTAAACTTTAAAAAAGCAAAGCAATCCCTAAAATCAAAAACAAGCTGGAACAAATGAGCCTAACTGTATGTCAAATCGTTGGCATAGCCACACAGAATATTATTTCAAGGGAAGAGAAGGATTTGAAGAGAAGGATTTTGAAACACACACCTCCGTAGGGAGAGCTGTTCTAAAAACAAAATACGCACAAACTGCATTCATTTATCTGATTATTGGTAATAATACTGTGTTATTTTGAAACAGAGAGAGAGAGACATCATTTTTATAAGATTTAAAGATCTTTTTGTTGGTGGGACACACACACACACACACAAAATTACACTTAGATAGATGAAAGGCAGAACTCTTTGTTATTTACAGCTCCAAACAACAGAAGGCCAACACACAGGTCCACATAAGGGGTTGCACTAGGGACAAGGTAACAGCAAGCTGCAGCTGGAGGGAGCAGCTTATATATGGCAAGCAGGATGAGGTTAGCTAGGTTTCACAGGATTCCAGTGGATCAGCTGAATTGAATAATTTCCCAGGTTCCTGGGCAGAGGGGATGTCCCTTGTTGTTTGATATTTAGCTCCAGGATGATAAGGGTGGGTTCATAGTAACCCCAGAAAAGGGGAGTGTGTGGGGTGTGAACTTAATCAGCTGCTCAAGGAGGGCAAATGACTGGCCTCTAAACAGGACCTCAATGTAGTACTAAGAAATAAAGTACTATACATAGATATAGATAGATTGAAAGAAAGAAAGATGATCAATAAATGAGGAGTAAGCAAACATTATTAATGTCATGAGGATCCAAGATTTTTAGGATAAGAGAAAAAATATACAAATACTACAGTACTTTAAATAGGGTCAACTAACAGCTATTATAATCTTTCCATTTGAATTGGAAAGATGAGCAGAAACTCTTGGTTTATTCTCCCTTTATAAACATTACATATATTCTGGTTTTGTCCATTAAAAAGGACTAAAAGCAACAGCAACTCAGTAGCAATTAGTACCCTTAGTGCTTATATTAATATCCCTAAATCCATTTATAAGTAAGAGGATCCAGGATTTCTAGGAATAACAGGTGAATCCATGTTTGGGGGCAGGAAATGTAAATGTATAAGATTTGGACATGTTGTGCCTGAAAGCAAGAAATTACCAAAGACTAATGGGATCATTGTAAAGAGACACAGGAGTCAAATTTAAAGGGCCTCAAATAGCCAAAGATAAAATAATTTGAGTTCATAATCATAATAAAACAATTTATTGATAATCACTGAAGGTGATTATTTTGAAAATTGATAAAGGGAAAGATTCAAGCATCTATCCTGCCTTTCCTGTATGGAAAAAATTTCAGTGTAACGAAATAGTTGATAAGAGACAGCTATCTCTATAAAGGAATCTTAGCTAATAAATGTAAAAGAAATAATAAACTAAGAAATCACCATTCTGTAACCCTTAATGAAATAATACATTTAGATACTTATCAGCAAAAACTGCTTAAACCATCAGTGGAAACATGGGGAAATTGAATGGAGGGAAGAGACTGACAAACCTGATCCTACTAACCAATCTTAGCATAACTAAAGTACAACCATCAGATATCATGCACCTCTGTGTAACGTAAGAGGAAGAGCAGCAGCAGCATCAACAACAAATTAACCTGAATGTCACCAAGCCTCTAGCTCTAACTACTAGCTTACAGAAATCTGATGATAGAATACAAAGTTACATGAGACTATGAGAAAACAATCAACCAATTTCAGAATGTGGGAAACTCTACAAAGTGACCCCGTTTTTTAACTACATAAATGAGATGGAATAAAAGGAGGCTGAACTAGTATTGAATAAAAGAAACATAACAGATATGTCAATCAAACATAAAAGATGAACCATGTTTTGATGCTAATTCACACAAACCAATTATTTAGGCATTTTTGAAATAATTTGGACAAAATCAACAAATGAATACCATATAATATTAAATTTAAAATGTTAGTGAGTGTGATATTGATATCACAGTGATGATTTTTAAGTTCATATCTGCTAGAAATACAAACTGAAGAATTTATCTCTTAAATGAACTCAAAAATGAGGGTGGTAGATGATCTAGACAGATAGAAGATAGATAGACAGATAGATAAACAGACAAATAGATATAGACAGACTAGATAGATAGAGTTTAATACCATATGGCCATCTGCAGCAAGAATATGCAGATAGTCATCCAGAGCACAATGGTAGAATGTTGATAACTATCCAAACTGTGCAAAGTGTATACAGAGATTCATTATACTGTATTACCAAGTTTTATAAATGTCCATATACAAACTTTTGAAGATTTCTGAAGGCTAAGTTTCACTGTTTGTGCAAGTAGTCAAAAAAGGAACAATATGGATAGGCTTCCCTTGGAATACTGTTTTAGTAACAAATATTTCCCAAAATATTCTTATGCAACATTCTCGTCTCATATATCCAAAATAAAACAAACAAGAATATATTTTTTAAAATCTTCCCATTGCTTGCATGTGTCCCCAAAATCTACTCTGTTTTCTCCTATAGTGCCATGGAAGGCAAAACTTCCAGATACAAATTTCTGTATTAGTCAGTTTTGCTAGGTTGGGCTTTGTAACAAATACCCTCCCTCCAATTTCAGTGAATTATGACAACTGAGGTTTATTTCTTATTCACATTACATGTAGGTGGCTGATCAATTGCAGTTTTGCTCTATGCTGGGATTCAGTTCAGATATGTTTTACAAGTCTTCATTCCAGGGTCTGGCAGAAGAAGCATCTCCTATTTGAAGCATGCTATTCTCATGGCTGAGGGAAAAACCACAAGGAGCTTAACTGAACCACACAATTTTCTTTAAAACAGTCACTTGGTAATAAGATGGCATATCATCTCAATTCCATTAGTTAAAATAAGTAACACGGCAAAGCCTGAGAATAGGGTAGGGAAATATATTTCATCCATATGCAGGGATGAAGTACAATATTACAATCTACCAACAGAGGATTTTCCACAAAGAACATGTTATGATCCACCAAAGTGTTCTTAGCCAACATTTATCTGGGCTCTTCAATGTTAAAGCAATTTAGATTTACCTGCAGGCCTGGTTCCTCTGGGCAAAAGCTTAGCCTAAAGATGGCTGGGCTGGGGAAATTCCATGTCCACTGTCTCAGGAAGCCAGAAGCACATTTCACCTTTAACAACCAACCTAGTGCTCAGATAAGTCCACTGATCCAGGCCATTTAAGCCCTCATTTATCTCAGGAAGTTTATCTGTTCCCAGTCACCAGAATCTGGACAGGTCACTCTTAACCACATTGATAGATTTAAGTAACTTAAATCTTGGGGAAGGAAAATGTTTCTCAATTACTTCCATACCAGAGAGTCTCTAGGTCTTTTCTTTTCTTTTTTTTTTAATAAAAAAATGTTCCACGCACTCTTCCTCACCCCCCAACGATAAGCACCCTTCATGTTGAATACATCTTCTTACAATCCAAAATAATTCACCTTTCTCATTACTAAACTCAATAAACCAATGAAAACAAAGCAAAAACTTCAACATTAATAGTATAAAATATTAAATTCAAATAAAAATTTAAAAAGAACAAACAGGGTTATTTTATATTAATAAAACATAAAACCTTCAGAATAAAAGAGTCATGGAATTTTATGTGTTGAATGACAGAATAAAATATATAAAGCAAAAATGTCAGACATACAATAATTGTTGGAGATCTTAATGCAACAATCTCTTTTTCTAGATCAATGGGAAAAAAGTACTGAAAAATGTTGACAAGTTGAAAATATTATTAAGAAAGTTATTATGAGGTACATTTGGATTTTTAATCCTAAAAACAGATTTTAGACTTTCAAGAATCCATGGAATATTTATAATAATTGACAAGGGCCTAAGCCTTCTTATTCAAAACAAGAAGTAAACATATTTATTTCTTTAACCACAACAGAATTAAGTTGGAAATTAATAATATTTTTTAAAACTCAAATTAATGGAATTCTAAAATTCTTCAAAATTACTACAGAATCAAAGAGGAAAATAAAATCATAAACTAGGAAATAGGAAAAATGAGAGAATTGCTTACTAAAATAAGGATGGGCTCCAATATTGATTTTGCCTATTTTTTTATTGACTTAGAATGTCACAAATCTACAGACTACATTTTCCAACCTTCTTTGTAACTAAGATTGTTCATGATGGTCTGGCCAATGGGATTTAGAGAAATAACTGGCACAACTTCCAGGCCATCGTCTTCTAGGCAAAGTTACTTATTCTGGACTTTTTCTCTCTTTCTATTCTGTGGACTAGACCTGAGAGTTGTGTTGTCTTGGTTCTAAAGATGAAGATGAAGACAACACTGCAGGAATGGCAGGATAAGTAAATGAAAGAAACTTAGGTCCCGTGAAGTATACTGTAAAGCAGAGCCACTTAGCTTACTTATCTGGACTAGTATGTTGGAGAGAAATACATTACTACCTTGTTTGAGCTACTGTTTTTTGGGATGTTTGTTACAGCAACTTAACCTGCCTCCTCACTAAGAAGGCATGTGGCCAAAACTATTGTTGCAGTTGCATAGTGTTAAATTTCTTTATTAACAGTTAAAGAAAAAGGAAGATGTTATGTATTATACCAAATACCAGTGAGCCATACCAAAAAGAAAAAAAGCACAATCTGTCAATAGAATAGCTAAAAGAGGAAAGATGAAGAAACTAATGATTTAGAAAAACAGAGAAGTAACAGTAATGGAAAACAAATGTAGTAAAATAGACAAACATCAAAAATCAAATTAATATAGAGCCTATTAGGAGATTTGTGTGAGAAAACAGAGAACTTTTTTTAAAATTAGGATATGATGAGAAAGATTAGACGACCTGATGGATTCAGTCAGATGCAAACTAAACGCAAATCAAATGTCACGCCCTTCAAAGAGAAGTGATACCTTCCTTCTTGAAGCCCCCATAGAACCATAAGTTCTGCAATAGATGTTCAAGAAGCTCTACTCTAGGCTGTAGCTTTGAAGGGCATCATAGTACCTTGATGAAGGCACAATTAAACCTGGGATAGCTCTGGAGGTGTGTGCAGTAGACACACACTAATCTCTGCTCATTTCAGTGGCCTAATGAGTCACCATTCAGAGAAGTAAAAACATGCCAGTTTATAGACTGGGTGTTATGGACAATTCATTCCAATGGCAGGCCCAATTAAACCTTAGTGAGACTGATGATCTCAGCCTGTATGGTCATGCATAATAAGATCAGCATCAGAAGATAGTTGTTATTTTCTGACACCATAACCATCTTTTATCATTCATTTACCCTTAAAAGCCCTTTGCCCCTTCTGAATGACTCATGTTCATGACATACAAAGTAGTGTTTAGAAGAGGTCACTAAGATATAGTGAGCATTCAAAGAATAAGCTCTCTGTCTTTGCCATCTCCTCCTCTGGCACATTTGAGGATAATCAT
Source organism: Eschrichtius robustus (assembly GCF_028021215.1). Taxonomy (NCBI): domain Eukaryota; kingdom Metazoa; phylum Chordata; class Mammalia; order Artiodactyla; family Eschrichtiidae; genus Eschrichtius; species Eschrichtius robustus. Next base: position 82,215,766 of record NC_090829.1, on the reverse strand, counting down.
CACACAACAGAAACAGAACATATGCTACAATCTTGTAGACCACACAGAGCTCTATTCTATCATAGGTAGAAAGGAATTTATCACTCCAATTTAAGACTGCAAATCTTTCCTAAACATTCCCCTTGATTGTGGAGAAATATCAGAACAATTACGATAAAGAAAGAATACTCCTAGTAACCTCCTGAAACTCCATCTTTGTTTGAATTCAAATATGTTGTATGAAGAATTATTCTAGCCACAAGAAGGCCATAATGAGGATATCAACTACTTGGTGATGAAGCTATAAAGCTTGTGTCAGCATTTTATGAAATTACAAGATTAATCTTCTATGAAGAAATGACAGGATAGGTAGATAGAAGAGAGACAACGGAGCCCCTTTTGACTTTAGCAAAGCTTTACAATATTTCCTTCATTACCCCATTATCAATTCAATGAGAAATTATGGCCCAGACTGCCTAATTGCTAGTTGGAGGGTCATTCAGAATAAATTTCCTCTATAAGAGTAATGTTACCCGGAGGGGACATAGCAAGCAGTATTCTGCCAGGGTGAATACTGGGACCAATTTTTTTAAAAGTTCATCACTGTCCTCAGTAATGGGATAAAAATGTAGGTTGGTAGAGATATTTAGCAACATTCAGGTTAAGATGAGAATTCAAAATGATACTAGTAATAAACACAATGGATTTCCACATGTATAAGGCAAGGCTACTTTTTCAAAGGGAAAAATTGCATGGATCTAAATAGGGAATCAGTAGTTATGGACAAGAGTAACAGAAAATGTTCCTGACCACAGTGGAGGGTGGAGGAAAGCAGAGCAGAAATTAACAAGCTGTGCAGAAAAAGTGAGTTCAGCACAGTGCTTACCAGCCAGGCAATGGGCTGTGCATGAAAGAACACAAGACAATCATCTGTGTCCTTAAAATATATGGCAAACGTGAATCACAGAAGTGACCATAAAAATAAAAGAGTCCTAAAGGAGGTTTCTCTCTAAGAAGTAGTATATTTCACACACGTACAAAATAGTCCACTCTGAAAATGATTCAGGAGCCACTAGTTATCTGAGGCCCCAGGTGAGCCTCAAGTTGATCTGCTTTGGTATTAATATGTATTATATGATGATAGCTATTCTTTTGGTTTTGACAGAAATAGTAATTTAAAGCTGCATCAGCCTTCCCAGTAATTCAGGTGGGTCAAGAGGGAGAAACTAGGAGTGGTAGCCCACTGAGTTCTGTATTGATATGCTTTCCTAACACCCTGAAACAACAAAAGTATGCAAAACAATAGAATCTCAAATAAATTGTAATTTTGCTTAGAAATATTATAAAGTTCACTTCTCCAAGAACATTGTTTTAGGCAAAGGTGAGCAATATAACACCATTTTTGTTGTAAAATCACTGTTGGTCAAATACTTCAGCGGTTTGAAAAATTTCTCTCAGAGTCCAGAAGTAATAATCCTATGATTATATTCATTTACCTGATATATACTTGAGAATTACATAAGTCAAACTTTGTCCCTAGTGAATATAGGATCATGGAACTGATACAGTTAAGACAGTCCCCGTTTTCAAGGCACATGCAATTTAGAGACATGAACACACAAAAAATTAACAATACTTGTTTGTTTTTGGTAGGATCCAAATAAGTAGTTTCCAAAACTAGAACCATAGAAGGGTGATATTTGGGCTTGAAATACACAGATGAATGATAGAAATAATGGGGGAAAGAATGGAGTATAAAAAAGTCCCAAAGGAGAAGTCGAGTTACTGCCAGAGTTACCATACATGGAACAAGTATTCTGGAGAAAACACACATGTAGGGGAGCAGGATAAGGATTCACAAAGAAGGTGAAGTGAGACTATGAAAGAATTTGAATGACAAAGCAGTTTGACCTCAATTCTGTAAGCAGTGTGGAGGATATTGAAAACCACTGCCCTTGAAATAACGAAAAACATGTTTTAAAAAGAGCAATGCATTTGTGGAGAGAAGGCAGGAGCAGCAGAGAAAAGACTGGGTAAGTCATTGCAAAGCTAGAGCCATGAGATGTGGAAGATCATGGGGAAGTGGGCCACGGTGGGAAAGATGAACATGGAAGAAATGGTTATGAGAGGGAATCTAAAGTAAGCATGGATAGAGACAGAGGACTATTAAGACCATAGCTCCAAGGTTTACATTCTGAGTGATAGGAACAATGTTGACTCTATTAACAAAAATAGAAGAGCAAAAGGGAAACTGATTTCAGGAAAAATATTTAATGGCTTTGAGCAAATGAAGTTTAAAAGCCAGGAAGATATTCATGTGAAATGCCTCTTACTGCATCTTTTCTTCTGCTTTCCCCTTAAGTAATGATTCCAACTTTCTCACCAGTGGGATATCCTTGCCTCTCCCCTCATTCCTTACTCTTTCTCTGAGTAACTTCTCCAATCTCAAGCCTTCACTACCATGTGTATGTGGATGCCTCCTAAATGTCAGTCTCCCTCCTTTCTCTCTCCTAAGCTCCAGACTAATTGTGCTACCTTCTTCTGAATACCTCCACCTGGATGACCAAGAGCCAACACGTGCAAAATGGAATCTATCTTTCCATTGAATCCTACCCCTTCTCTCAGCCAACAGCATCACCCTCTGTGGTGCCCACGCTAAAAAGTTAAGGAATTCTTGACATCTTCCATTTCTCAACCACCACCACTCGTCCCACAACATTTACAATTCTCCTTGCTTTCCAAAACCACGTGGATACTATTGAAAAGCTCTTAAAATTATTTTTCATTCCATTCCCCCACATTTCATTTGCCTGATTGTTATATCCATACTATTTTCCTGGCATCATTGCAACAGATCTAATTTCTAAAATCTACCTTCATTCCAAACTCTTCCCCAAACTGTATGTTTACAACATTGCTATCGGTGGCTTTCCCAGAAGCTGGAGGAGAGCCCCTAAGCCTAACACAGATTTTGTCAAGTCTGACTCCAGGCTACTTTGCCACCCACTGCCAGCCGGACCACTGCGGTCTGGACACATTGACTTCTTCATTGACCCTCAAACCCACTAGATAGTTTAGTGCACACATGCTGCATCCATACTGCTCTTCCAGACTATAAAGCTCTTCTTCAGCTCTCATTTACCTATTAAGTCCTACTCATCCCTCAAGACCTGGCTTGAAGGTCACAGTTTTCAAAGCCACTCTTTGCCCCAGTGGATAGAATTAAATTTCTCACCACTTTGTAGAAATAATTTTGCCACTCATCATAGTATACTGTGGCTATTTATGTAGGTATCTGGTTTTGCTACTAAAATTTTTGTGAACAGGACCTAGATTTTATTTATCTTGTAATCCCCACTAGCCAGCATGCTATGAAACATGGATGAGGATTTATGTTTACTGAGGTCAATTTGAATGGAGCTGACTTGACTTGAAGACACCTGTGAGTAGTGAGAAACATTGTAAAGAAGTTCAGAAAAAGGATCTGGAATGAAGATATTAGCTAAAGTCATCAGAAAATTCATGTTTCCAAAGTTTCTTGTAAAGAAAGGGTTAACTCATAGAGAAGAATGACATGGAGGAGTTAGGAAGAGAAACATAAAAGGGGGTCCAGTCAGGATTACAGAAGAAAGGCAGTTAGTGAAATAAAATGAACACCAGAAATTTTAAAATGTCATTGAATGCAGTCCACTTGAAAGAAACTTCAGAGAGAAGGTTTAGAATCTTATTTCATTTTTGCCAAGTCCTGTATCCCAGCTCATCCTGTTCTAAAGGATAATTCTCTCCTCCCTCGAAAATGAAAATAAATGGCACCAGATGTTTTAGGATTATCATCCTTTTAATTATTTCCTTAATGTAATCTTTCAGAGATTGTAAATAACACAAATTTTCTTTTCATTTGCTTATTTGCTTACTAAGGTGGTTGTTATCTCAAGTACCTGGTGATGAGTAGCATTGTATTTATACAATATTTGCTTGCTGATGGTTTGTAAACTTACTCACTTGCTAATAAATGGATCTTTTATCTAACTGATTATATCTCTGCCCTGTTAAAATTTGGATCGCAAAACATAAATCCATTTTGAGTTTAAATTTCTTTCATTGTTTTTATTATCTACACAATGCTGTGTGCAGCAAACAAAATACAGGTCAAAAACATGTCCTAATAATTTTTCTATAATTTGCCTTCTCTGCATACTCTTAAATTTTTGTGGGTCCTATTAAACAGTTCTAATTCCAGTTAATATGTAAGAGTGTCAGAAATTATATCATAGGATAAAATTAGTGTATTGTCTGACTTTGGCTTCTTCATAAAGTGAAATTTAAAATCTTATGGATATGATCCCATGTTCCTTATTTCCCTTGATAACCAAGTAAGGTCTGTAAACTAAGATTACTTCTAATTGTACTGAGGAGATCCTAAACAGGAAGTGACTTTATTTCAGAAGGAGCTCATGTGTTCTTCAGTCTTCAGATCACTTCCCACTGGCACCCAAATTGAGAAATAGTAGCCCCTATTATGACTCACCTGATTCAATTACCCATCAGAAAGATAAGAAGCCCATTCTAAATATCTGGTTGCAATCTGCTAGGTCATCTGTCAATGAACTATATTCTTGACAAATTCCTGTCTCATCCCGTGCAAAAACTCTTCCTTTTCAAACGTTGGTAATGAGACATTTGTTGTAGAATTATGATTGCACCATACTCTTCTGATTTTCCTTTTCTCTAGCTCTTTCTGCTTGAAACAGCCTTTCCCCTTTGTTTAACTATTCATCTTTAAAAGCTCTGTGGTAAATCCCCTACATATCTTTTAGAAAGAAATAAAAATAGAACAAACAGATAAACAATTCAATGAACTGAAAATAATATCCTATATGAGCTGATAGCAAACTCTTTTGGGTAGAAAATTTCTTATTTTTTATAAATGTATTTTTAACCATATATTTACTTAGTTCTCATAGGCTCCAATATTATTTTAGTGTTCAGTGAAAAAGCTGTACTTATACTGATATTCATGGTAATGAGTATCACATTTTATATAACTACTTTGGAGGAACACTCTGTTAAACTGAAGGAAATAAAAAGTCGGCAATTCCAAAATAATAATAATAACCATTTTCTTCTCTCAAATCAAAGTCTTTTCCACATACCTTTGGTTGAATATCATCACATCAAAATTCTAAATGTCTTAGAGATACTGTCAATTAATTTCAATTCATCCATGCACACAGTTTTCTCAGATACAAAATCATGTTAATTTTTTTCATGATTTATCAGAATCAAGTTATATTTATTCTGGGAATAAAAGTTTGATTTAATATTTGGAAATCAATGCATGTAACTTATAACTTACCACAGGTTATGAACTGAATGTTTGTGTCCCCCCCAAATTCATATGTTGAAATCTTAACCTCACTTGCTTCAGCACCCTCCCCCTCTGGGTCAAAGGTCCCATGGCAAGGAGAAGGGAAAACACACACCTAAAGGGAAAAGAGCCAGCCCAGGCCGCACCATCAGGGCTTCTGCTCCAGCTACTTGGGATCAGACCCCACCTCCGATAGGGTGGTGACAGCCACTGAGAGAGGAAAAGTGCAGCTCACACCCGGCTCCAGCTCTAGCACCCCCATCTCTACCAACTACCAGGGTGATAGGTGCCAGTACGCCCTAAGGAAAGACATGATTTGTGTCCACATCAAATCCAGATCTCCCAACAAAGACATCTGGCACACACAGTCTGTATGAGGATGCTCCCACATAAAAACAACCCTTCAAGACTGCAATAGGTAACTGTTTCACCTAAATTCATAGAGGCAGAGAAAATTAAGCAAAATGAAAAGGCAGAGGAACTGCTCTCTATTGAAAGAGCAAAATCAAACCCTTGAAAACATAAATAATGAAAGAGAAGTAAACAATTTACCAGACAAAGAATTCAAAGCATTGGTGATAAAATGTTAACTAAATTAGGGAAAAGAACAGATGAAAACAGTGAAAATACTAACAAGGAACTAGAAAATACTAAAAAGACACAATCAGAAATAAAGAATTCAATAGCTAAAATAAAAAACACACTAGAAGGAATGAATAGCACACTCAGTTAAACAGAAGACCGCATAAGTGATCTGAAAGATAGAATAATTAAAATCACTCAAACAGAACAGCAAAAAGAAAAACAAATTTTTAAAAATGAGAATAGTTTAAGAGACATCTGGGATAACATTAAGCATACCAACATTCACCTTAAAGGGGTCATAGACAGAGAAAAGAGACAAAAGGAGATCAAAAATGTATTTGAGGAAATTATGGCTGAAAACTTCCTAAACCTGAAGAAGGAAACAGATATGCAGGTATAGGAAGCAAAGATGATCCCAAACAAGATGAACCCAAACAGACCCATGCCAGGACATATTACAATTAAAATGGCAAAAATTAAAGATAAAGAGAGAATTCTAAAGGCAGCAAGAGAAAAACAAAGAGTCATATACAAGGGAATACCCACAAGGCTATCAGCTGATTTCTCTGCAGAAACTTTGCAGGCCAGAAGGGAGTGGCATGATATATTCAAAGAGCTGAAAGGGAAAAACCTACAACCTAGGACACTCTATCCAGCAAGATTATCATTTAGAAAAGAAGGAGAGAGAAAGAAACTCTCAGATATCAAAAACTAAAAGGGTTCATCAGTGTTAAACTCACCCTAAAAGAAATGTTAAAGGGTGTTTACTAAGTGGAAAAGAAGAATCTATAGAAAAGGGAAAAGCCCACTAGGAAAGGCAAATATATAGTAAAGACCGAGGATCAATCACTTAAATAAGCCAGTACAAAAATTAAAAGACAAAAAACTGTAAAAGCAACTATAACTACAATAAACAGTCAAGGGATAAACATGAAGATGTAAAATATAACATCAAAAACACAAAATATGGGGAAGAGGAGTAAAACTGTAGACCTTATAGAATGTGTTTGAACTTAAAGGACTACCAATTTAAAACAAGTAGATATACAAAAACCAAAAAGAAAGGAACACAAGAACACTACTAAAGAAAATCATCAAACCACAGGGAAGACACACAAAAAAGAAGAAATGAAAAGAGAAGAACTACAAAAACAACCAGACACATGTAATAAAATGGCAGTAAGTACATTCCTATCAATAATTACTTTATAATAATGGAGTAAATGCTCTAATCAAAAGATATAGGGTGGCTGATTGGATAAAAAAAAAATTCGCTTCTATATGCTGCCCACAGGAGGCTCACTTCAGAGTTAAACACAGAGACACAGAGACTGAAAGTAAGAGGATGGAAAAAGATATTTCATGAAAAGAGAAGCAACAAGTAAGTGGGAGTAGCAATATACATATCAGACAAAAGAGACTTTAAAACAAAGGCTATAACAAAAGACAAAGAAGGGCATTATACAACAATAAAGGAATCAACACAAGAAGAGGATATTACACTCGTTAATGTATATGCACCCAGTACAGAAGCACCTAAAGATATAAAGCAAATACTATTAGACATAAAGGGAGAAATAGAAAATAATACAATAATAGTAGGGGACATTAACACCTCAATGACATCAATGGACAGATCATCAACATAGAAGATCAATAAGCCAACAGTGGTCTTAAAGGACACAATAGACCAGTTGGACTTAATAGATATCTACAGGACATTATATCCCAAAACAGCAGAATACACATTCTTCTCAAGTACACATGGAACATTCTCCAGCACAGATCACGTGCTAGGCCACAGAACAAGTCTCAACAAATTTAAGAAGAGAGAAATTATATTGTGCATTTTTTTCTGACCACAATGGTATGAAACTAGAAATCAATTACAGAGATAAAATGGAGAAAGCACAAACACATGGAGACTAAACAACATACTACTAAAAATATAATGGGTCAATGAAGAAATTAAAGAGGAAATTAGAAATTACCATGAGATAAATGAAAATGGATACACAACACTCCAAAATCTATGTTATGTTACAAAAGCCTTTCTAAGAAGGAAGTTTATAGCAATACAGGCCTTCTTGAAACAAGAAAAATTTCAAATAAACAACCTACCATACCACCTAAAGGAATTTTAAAAAGAAGAAAAAACAAAGCCCAAAGTCAGCAGAAGGAAGGAAATAGTAAAGATCAGAAAGGAAATTAAAAAACTAAAGTTAAAAAAAAAATAGAAAAGATCGATGAAACCAAGAGCTGTTTTTTTTGAAAAGATAAACAAAATTGATAAATCTTGATAGCTAGGCTCATCAAGATGGAAAGAGAGAAGACCCAAATAAACAAAATAGAAATGAAAGATGAGAAACAACAACTGATACCAGAGAGATACAAAAAACCCTAAGAGAATACTATGAGCAGTTATATGACAACAAATTGGACAACCTAGAAGAATTGGACAAATTATTACAAACATATAACCTGCCAAGACTGAATCAAGAAGAAATAGACAATTTGAACAGACTAATCACTAGTAGTGAAATTGAATTTGTAAAAAAACTTCCAGCAAACAAAAGTCCAGGGCCAGAATTCACAGGAGAATTCTAATAAAGAAGAATTAATGCCTATACTTCTCAAACTATTCCAAAAAATTGATGAGGATGGAACACTCTCAAATTCATTCTATACCAGGCCATCATCACCCTGATACCAAAACCAGATAAATAAACAGCAAAACAGAAAATTACAGGCCAATATCTTTGATGAATACAGATGCAAAAATCCTCAACAAAATATTTAGCAAACCAAATCCAACAGTACATAAAAAAGATCACATGCCAAGAACAAGTTGGATTTATTCCAGGGTTGCAATAGTGGTTCAATATTCACAAATCAATCAGTGTGATACACCAAATAACATAAGAAAGGATTTTAAAAAATCCTTATCTCAGTAGATTATCTCAGTAGATGCAGAGAAAAACATTTGACAAAATTCATCATCCATTCATGATAAAAACTCTCTTCAAAGTGGGTATAGAGGGAACATATCTCAAAATAATAAAGGCAATCTATGACAAACCCACAGCTAACATCATACTCAACAGTGAAAAGTTGAAAGCCTTTCCTCTAAATTCAGGAACAAGACAAGGACATCCACTCTCGCCACTTCTGTTTAACATAGTATTAGAAATTCTAGCCACAGCAATCAGCCAAGAGAAATAAGTAAATGCATCCAAATTGGAAGGGAAGAAGTAAAACTGCCACTGCAGACAACATGACACTATATACAGAAAACCATAATGTCTCCATCAAAAAAGTATTATAACTAATAAATTAATTCAGTAATATTACAGGATACAAGGTTAATATACAGAAATCTGTTGCTTTTCTATACCCTAATAATGAACTATCAAAAAGAGAAGGAAAAAAAAAATCCTGTTTAAAATCTTACCACAAAGAATAAAATACTTAGGAATAAACTTAACCAAGGAGGTGAAAGACATCTACTCTGAAAATTATACAACATTGATGAAGGAATTTGAAAATGATACAAAGAAATCCTAAAATTTACATGGAACCACAAAAGACCTCAAATTGCCAAAGCAATTTTTTTGAGAAAAAAGAACAAAGCTGAGGGCATAATGCTCCCAGACTTTAGATGATACTACAAAGCTACAGTAATCAAAACAGCATGATACTGGCACAAAAACAGACACATAGATCAATGGAGCAGAATCGAGAGCCCAGAAATAAACCCACACACTTATGATCAATTAATCTATGAGGAAGGAGGCAAGAAGATAAAATGGAGAAACGAGAGTCTCTTCAATAAATGGTCCTTGGAAAACCAGACAGCTACATGTAAAAGAATGAGATTAGAACATTTCCTCACACCATATACAAAAATAAACTCAAAATGGTTTAAAGAGCTAAATTTAAGAACTGAAACCTTAACATTCCTAGAAGAAAACATAGGCAGAATACTCTTTAACATAAATCGTAGCAATACTTTTTTGGATCTTTGTTTCTTAACGGCAAAATAAATAAAAACAAAAATAAACAAATGGACCTAATTAAACTTTAAAGCTTTTGCACAGCAAAGGAAACCATCAACAAAATGAAAAGACAGCCTATGGAATGGGAGAAATATTTGCAAATGATATGATCAAAAAGAGGTTAATATCCAAAAATATATAAACAGCTCATATAACTCAATATCAAAAAAACAAACAACCCAATAAAAAAAATGGGCAAAAGGCTTGAATAGACATTTTTCCAAAGATGACATACAGGTGACTAAAAAGGCATGTGAAAAGATACTCAATATTGCTAATTATTAGAGAAATGAAAAACAAAATGAGATATCACCTCACACCTGTCAGAACTGCTATCGTCAAAAATTCTACAAATAACAAATGTCATTAATGATACAGAGAAAAAGGAAAAACTTATACATTGTTAGTGGGAATGTAAATTGGTACAGCCACTATGGAAAACAGTACGGAAGTTCTTCAAAAAACTAAAAATAGAACTACCATATGATCCAGCAATTTCACTCCTGGGTATATGTCCAGAAAATAAATGAAAACATTAACTCAAGAAGATACATGTATCCCAATATTCACAGCAGCACTATTTACAATAGCCACATATCTGTAAAAATACTGAATCACATTACTGTACACCTGAAGCTAATATAATATTGTAAATCAAATACACATCAAAAAAAAGTCAATATGGTTGTCTATGTCATTCAGTAATTAAATCAATATACACTGACTCAAGCGATTTTGGCTCTTTACTGTAATTTCAATTTTCTTTAATAAGACTGTCAAATTCTACACACACACACACATACACACACACACACACAAACCTGCTGTGATTTTAGGGAGAAATTTCATTGAATCTTTATTTCAATTTGAAGAGAATTGACATCTTGATAATATTGGATCTTCCTACCCATGAGCACCATATGTTTTTTCATGTTTTATGTTTTTTGTAATGTGTTTAAGTAAGCTTTTGTTATTTTCTTTGTAAAGGTCAGGCACCTTTTTTTTGTTGCTTTTTTTTGTTGTAAATGGGCATTTTTTTTTTTTTAATTTATTTATTTTTGGCTGTGTTGGGTCTTCGTTTCTGTGCGAGGGCTTTCTCTCGTTGCGGCAAGCGGGGGCCACTCTTCATCGCGGTGCGCGGGCCTCTCACTGTTGTGACCTCTCTTGTTGTGGAGCACAGGCTCCAGACGCGCAGCCTCAGTAATTGTGGCTCACAGGCCCAGCCGCTCCGCGGCATGTGGGATCCTCCCAGAGCAGGGCTCGAACCCGTGTTCCCTGCATTGGCAGGCAGACTCTCAACCACTGCGCCACCAGGGAAGCCCGTAAATGGGCATTTTTGAATTTATTTATAAACTGTTTTTTTATAGAAATAAAAACTGGATTGTATTAATCTTATATCAGGCAACCTGCCTTATATCAGGCAACCTAACTATATCAGTCAGATAACAGATATCACTCTAGTCCTCTCCCCCAAAGAAGAGGATTTAATACAGGGAATTAAATGCTTACAAAATTGTAGAAAGGATCAGACTAGTAAGCTCTAGGCCAAGCTTCCAGGAGGGACACCTAGAATAGAATCTTAGAACTGGCCTGCAAGGAAAAAATATCTCTGCCAGAAATTGAATGTTGGAGAATCAAAAAATCACTGTCCAAGTGCTGACCCCAAGGCCACAGCTCAGTCACAACCCAGGCACAAGAAGCTCACCCACAGCTGTTGACTCCAGGGCCAACCTTTCTCAGCCTCCAAGATGAAAACTTCTCAGCAGCTACAAACTAGAGAAGGTCCAAACACTGGGATACTGTTACTGCCACCCCAGTACACCAAATGATTTTCCAACTCTCACTGCCAGCAAGAACAACAGAAGCATGTTCTTTGCCTCATTTTTAGTTGTAAATATATCCTGTGAGTGCCTGCTTGTGGAAGCCAGATCACATGTGGAACGTGAGCTGAAAGAGAGGTTGGTAAATATATTCTTAGGATTTCTAGCTTTTAGGATCCAGTAAAGTCATGCTACAAAGTTTGGAATAGAATTTAGAAAGCTGCAATTTGCCATCCTGTATAAATTATGTTTAACTTTCATAACATGTCTAAATATTTGGGAGATTTTCTATATAGAAAATCATACCACCCACAAATAAATATACCTTTGTTTTCTATTCCCTTTTCTTTTTCATCCTTTTCCTATTGTATTCATAGGGTAAGACCTCCAATAAATCCTGACTATAATAAAAATGGCTCTAATGTAAAACCATAAAATAGCCCGTTTGCTATAGGCTTCTTGTAAATTCTCTTTAGTGAGTTAAGAACATTTACTTCCATTCCCTATTTACTATGAGATTGCTTTTTTCCTTTGTTTGCTTTAAAAACAGGAATAAGTATTGAATTTTATATAATAATTGTGCTGATATAGTCAAGATGATTGAAGATTTTTCTCCTTAATCTATGAATGCAGTCAATTTCATTAGTAGTTTTTGCAAGGGTGAACAATCTTTACATTTCTGTGTATTCTATTTTTATGATGTCTCCTGTCTGCCCTTTCCACATTCCACTTTCCCCTCGTTAGTCCATATCCCCATTATCTTTCACCTGTACTACTGTAATAGTGTCCTAATTGGTTTTTCTGTCAAAAATGTTTGGCTTCTGCAATGCATTCTTCACATTTAAACCAGAATTATCTTCCTCATTGGATAATCTCACTCGGATCCTCAAAACCCTTTAGTGCCTCATCATAACCTAGGAAGGAAGATTAAAACTAGGCCTTTTCCTATGTTCCAACCTATAATTGCATCAACACTTTTTACTATTATTATTAACACAGCCATTTACCATAAATTGGTCATCACAAGGTACTGGAGCATCCACGAAACATGCCACACATGTTCCTGTCTTGGAGTCTTTCAATTAGCTCAGCATTTCCCAGAATGTGTTCTAGTGAACACCAGTCCCAGGAGATATTTTTGGAATTAATGGTTTCAAAATCAAATAAATTATAAAAATACTTTTTCTACACTGGTATTAAAGATTTGTATCGCTTATCAAAATAAGAAATACTGTGAAATCTTACAATAAGACTATCTTTTAGCTCAGTACTCTCTAGACATATTCATAAATATAATCTGTTCTTTTAAGTGACCTATAATATTAATTAAAACTAAATTTCTATTGAAAACACTTTATAGGAAAATAAAAAGTCTATAATTATATCGTCAGCATAGAATGTGCCTCCTCTCTTTCCCACCCATCAAATCCTACTCATCTTTCAAGGCCTCCTCTATGAATCTCTCTGGATAGTTCATTTCCAGTTTAGAACTCATTCTCTAAATCTCCATAGCACATTTTTGTACGTTTAAACTGTGTGCTGAATCTTTTCCCCCAAATAATTTTCAGTTCTTTAAGAACAGGGTTCTCACTGCGTTCCAGAAAAATACTTGGCATATAATAGGTGCTTAATAAGCATGTGTTTATTTCAACCCATTTAAGTCTTTTTCCACTTTATAGATTTGGACATTTTATATTTGTATCTCAAATTGTATTAGAAATTGTTGGATGTACGAATACATTTGAGACATCACCCTAACTCTAAAGGGTGCATTATTTTGGAGAATACACAGTCTAGACAAAGAGTCTAGGTAAATACATACTAATAAAAATTCAAAAATACAAACTGTAATTTAAGTTGCAGAGTCTTTAGTCCTTTAGGCGATCAGAGAAAAGAGACTTCAAACTATCAATAGAACAAGCAGAACAGATTTCATGAAAACGTGGGACTTGAGAGAGCCCTGACCAGAGGGCATGGGCCCACAGCAAACATGTTCTAGATGCCATGAAAGGAACCCAGACATGCTGGTGCCCCCAGACATCCACACTCTGCTCAGTCCTCATTAGCCTCCACTCAGCTTCATCCGAGCACTGTAGCCGACTCACACCTTACCCTTTGCTCCACCTTCCCTACTGACTATTCTTCAAGTTAATAGAAATACCATTTAGCAAGGGAACTAAGCGTGCTAGAGAAGAAGTGGAGATATAAGAACCTGACTTGATCATGGAAACCTAGGTAAGGAAAGCTAAATTACATCTGTGGAAATAGATTAAATGCATCCTACACCTTTGGTGATTGTGGCAAACAAAGAGAGCCAAGATCAAGGAATCTTCCTGAAGTGAGACTGGAGATGACCTGATGAAAACAAGGTTACATATGATAGTGAACAGATGCCCAACACACTGCTTAGCAATGTTCAAATCCAGACAGTAGTGCATTGGAGTCGGGGCTGGGGAGGAAGAAGGGTTCAGAAATGGGCCTGACAAATTCATTCTTAGGGTAGTGGTGCCCAAAGGATTTATGTTCTCCCAGAATATAAAGAGAGGGTGAAAGCAAAATGTACCAAGAAAAATACCGGACATGTTGGTATGTAGCAATACAGTGGGAATTGAAAGAACATTAAGGATTATTGCAAAGGTTCAGCAAGTCCTGGCCTATATGACATCTGCCAGGTATTTTGGTCTTTTCCTCTCATCCCTTATCCATTGCTGCAAAACTTCCAATCCCTCACTACATCTTCCCTCAATTCTCCCTTCATTATCTTCTGTAGCCCTTGTCTCTTCTGCTCAAGAAGCAAGGCCAGAAGGATAGGGCAAAGTGTGGGTTACTCTCATCACTAAAAACTATCACTCATTCATTCATACATTCATTCATTTATTCATTCATCATCCAACAGATATTTGATGATATTTTTACTATTAAATAGGCACTATGGCATGAAAGAATCAATATCTAAATTGAACCACTTAGGAGGGTGAGGAAGAAGTGTTCCAGATAGAGGAAACTGTATGTACAAAGGCCTGCCCAGGAGACAAAGCACACTGTATTTGGAAAAGTAAGTCTTGTTAGGTTGACTGGAGTAAGGAGTTCAAAAGGGCTGATGGGAAGAACAGAAAGCAGTGGCCAAATGATGCTGGGCTTTGTAAACCATTATAAAAAATGTGGACTTGATCCTAAAAGCACTAGGAAATATTTCAGGAATTTAAACACTAGTTTCCTTCGTTATCTATGCCATGGCTTCTGTATATAGGAAAAAGCATGTGTTTAGTTACTTTAGAATGTCTGAGATAGAAACTAGGATACCATAGGAGTAAAGATGTAATTTACAAAGATTTTGCAGCCACCAAAAAATCTTTCCTTTTTTTGTTATTATAGTTAAAATAAAGATATCTCAAGGAAAATAGAAACAAATGCAATGTTTACTTTTTAGCATCTCTTGTACATCTAAAGCAATTTTGTTAATTTAGAAGCATAAAAATGTATTATTAGGCCTAATTGGTTTGTTCATAAAATGTTCATGTTTTATATATTACGTTTCAAAGCATAGTTTACTCAATTACAAATTTACTAGGAGAATGCCTTAAAATGCAGTAAATTAAACTACAAGCTGCTAAACTATAAGAAATATATTCTCGATCCTGCCAGCTTATAAGAAACAGGCAAAATTTTGAGACAGAAGAAACATCGATATTATAACAATTATTTCATTTTCTTGAATCAGTCTCTTCCAGTACAATGTCAAGAACTTACAGAAAGCACTTGTTTTCAGCAGAACTTTAGAATAAAAGAAAAATGTTCACTGAATATTTTCACCATATGAGAATTTGTCTAATTATTACCTGTCTCTGAGCCATTTCTCAGCAGTTTTTGTTTCACCTGATGCTTTGTTTTGGAAACTCAAGAAATTCCTTTTCTAGAAAAACAACTGGTCTTAGGTCCAGGTCTCTTAATTCTAGAACAGTGTGACCTGAAGCAAGTCACTTCCTTTCTGTGGGAATACAACAAGATCTGTGAAGTTCTTTCCAGCATTATGAGATAATTGTGGAGTGGACCATAAGGAGGCTTGACCCAACCAGTTGATTACCTGTGCCTGTGTGGGAAAGGTGGGGTGAGGAGTGGAAATTGCCAGACTAGGTGGATCAGAAATACCTCCCATGAAGCTGGAATACACATTTCTTGTGAAAAATGGTTACAGCAGTAGGAGAAGGAGTAAAAGAAAGATGGTCATCACAAGAGAGAAGAACAAAAGTTCTGTTCAAGAAAGCTGTAGGCATTCTGTTTGTTATCTGTATACCTCAGAGTTCGAGCGGCTCTGAACATGGTGGAGTGTCCCCATGGGGTCAGAACTGGAGTGTTAGAATAGTATGATGTGAGAAGAATAATGCCCAAGTCAAAAAAAATGAAGAAATCAGTGGTATAAAAGTGGGATTTGATATTTTCATATATCAACTCAATATAATTTTTATATTTTTAAAAAATGTGTTAATATTTCTCTTCAAAGTGCTTGGATGATCATAGTCTAAAACACTGCCACCTGCTTTGGTGCAATGGTAGCTATTTCCAAATATAATACAAATCAAATAAACCTGGACAATCACAGGAGCCTTGATCTGATCCCTCTGTGGCAGCTACCAGCAGCCCCAGGATTATACACCATTACAAGCTCCACTTTATTTATTGAGCCCATCTCTACAAAGGGAGCAGTTTCTTTCACTGAGTGTGGAAGGGAAGAAATCTGAGACAGATGAGACAGTAGAGCAGGGACTCCAAGGGATTTAAGTCTAGCCAATGTGATGCAAAATGGGCCCCAGGGTATTAAAGGGTCCCTTTGTATGCCCCTAAAGAGGTCTGGCATTTGTCCTCTGCTTCTGGGAGGTAATCTCTAAAATGTCCTGTCTGATAGGAGGTTGCCTGAAGGCCTTGGGCCAGGACAGACAGTATAATAATGTGACTTAGGGTAGAGTCTTTGGGTTACACCCAGAGGGCTGGTCAATCAGTCATTGATTGTAATATGTAATAGAGCCCAATAAGACTCCCCACTTCAGATGAACTTCCATGGTTGGCAATACTCCATGTTTCTACACCAACACTGAAGTGTTTCTCCCAGACTCCACCCTATGTGCTTCTTCCCTTAGCTAATTTTAATCTGTAAAAAAGATTTCTTTTCCTGCAGTAAACAGTAACCACAGGTATAACAGCTGTCAGTGAATTCTGTGAATCCTCCCCTTCTAGTGAATTACTGAACCTGAAAGCGTTTTGGGATTCCCGGAACTTATAGTTGACGTCAGACGTGAGAGCGGTCTCGTGTGGATGGTGTTCTGCCTAACCTCTCAGTTGGCAAAATTCACAATCACCATGGCTGGCAAAACCCAGACTTTCTCATTTTCCTTCTTCCTTTCTTTTAGCATCTTTATTCACAGGCCTTAAAATTCACCCATTTAAAGTATACAATTCAATGAATATTCGGAGTTGTGCAGTCATCACCACAATGTAAGTTTACGACATTTCCATCACCCCCCCAAAAAAACCCATTCACATTAGCCTTCACTCCCCAACCCCAACCTCAGACCCAGGCAACCACTACTTTACTTTATGTCTATAGATTTGCCTATTCTGATTATTTCATATAATTGAATTATACAACATACCATCTTTCTGGACTGACTTCTTCCCCTTGGCATAATGTTTTCAAGGTTCATCTAAGCTGTAACATGTATCAGTGCTTCATTGCTTTTTATTGATGAGTAATATTCCATTGTACAATTATACCACATTCTGTCTATCTGTTCATCAGCTGACATACATTCGGGTTGTTTACAATTCATGGCTATTATAAATAATGCTGCTATGAACTTGTGTACATTTTTCTGTGTGAGCATGTTTTCATTCCTCTTGGTTATATACTTAGGAGTAGAATTGCTGGAACATAGGATAACTCTATGCTTAACATTTTGAGGATTTTCCGAAGTGGCTACACAATTTCACATTTCTACCAGCAATGTAGAAATTTCCAATTTCTCTATATTCTCACAACACTTGTTATTGTCTGACTTTTTGAGAATAGCAAGCCTAGTGAGTGTGAAATAGTATCTCACTGTGGCTTAGATTTGCATTTCCCCAAAGATTAATGATGTATATCTTTTCATGTGTTTATGCACAGATTGTCTATCTTTTTCAAAGAAGTATCTGTTCAAAACCTCTGCTCATTTTTAAATTGAGTCATTATCTTTTTATTATTCAGTTCTGACAGTGCTTTATATATTCTGGATATGTCTTTTATATGAAATATGATTTGTCAGTGTTTTCTCCTGTTCTATGAGTTGTCTTTTCAATTTCTTGATCATTTGGCTCACAAAAGTTTTAAATATTGATGTACTTCAATTTAGCTATTTTTTCTTTTGTCCCTTGTGCATTTGATGTCATAGTAAAGACATCATTGCTCAACCAAATGTCAGGATGGTTTTGTGCTATGTTTCCTTCTAAATGTTTTATAGTTTTAATTCTCACACTCAATTGTATGATTCACTTTGAGTTAATTTTTGTGTAAGGCCCATGATAGGGATCCAAATTCATTTTTTTGTATGTGTATATCCAGTTGTCTGAGCATCATTTTTTTGAAAAGACTCTTCATTTCCCATTTTATTCTTCTCAACTTAGTCAAGAATTAAATGTCTAAATATTGATAAATCTATGGATTTCTAGACTCTAAATTTGATTCCATTGATCTATATCTTGCATTGTCTTGAATACTATAGCTCTGTAGTGAGTTTTGAATTTGGAAAGTTATCCAACTTTGTTTTTCTTTTTCAAAATTGTTTTGGCTATTCTGTTTCCCTCACATTTCCATATGAATTTTAGGATCAACTTGTCAATTTCTGCAAAAAAAAAAAAAAAACCAGTAAGAACTTTGATAGTGATTGCATCAAATCTATAGATCAATTTGGGTAGTAGTGCCATCTTAACATTAAATCTTCAAATCTATGAACAATGGATGTATCTCCATTTACTTAGACTTCTCTAATTCCATTCAACAATGCTTTATAGTTTTCAGTGTACAAGTCTTCCACTAGTTTGTTATATTTTTCCTAAGTATTATTATTCTTGGTACCATTGTAAATTACGTTATTCTCTTAATTTCATTTTCAAATTTTTCATTACTAGTGTACAGAAATATAACCAATTTTTGTATACCATCTTGTACCCTGCAACCTTGCTGAATGTGTTTATTAGTTCTGATATTTTTTGCATATTTCTTAGGATTTTCTATATATGATTATGTCACCAGCAAGTACAGACAGTTTACTTCTTCCTTTCCACTCTTGATACCTTTTATTTCTTTCTCTTGCTTAATTTCCCTGGCTAGAACAAGCGGCAATATTCAAAAGAGATGGCAAGAATGGATAGCCTTGTTTTGTTCCTGATCTTAGAGAGGAGACATTCAGTATTTAGCCGTTAGGTATGATCTTAGCTATGTGTTTTTGTAGATGTCTTCTATCAGGTTGAGGAAGTTTCCTTCCTTCAATTCCAATTTTGTTAAGTATTTTTATTATGAAAAGGTGTTGGATTTTGTCAAATGCTTTTTCTGTGTCTATTGATATGATCATGTATTTTTTGTCCTTTATTCTATTAATATGGTATACTAGTGGGTTAACAATTTGGTATTACTGAGATAAATCCTACTTGGTCAGGGTGTACAATCCTTCTTATATGTACCTGGATTTGGTTTACTTTTTTTTTTTAGGATTTTTGTGTCAATATTTGTGAGAATATTTGATTTTAATTTTCTTCCCTTGTGATATCTTTGTCTGGTTTTGGTATCTGTGTAATACCGGCCTCATAGAATGAATTGTGAAATATCACCTCTTTTTTATTTATTAAAAAATTTGTGAAGAACTGGTATTCTTCTTATATATTTGGTAAAATTCACTAGTGAAGCCTGGATCTGGGCTTTTCTTAGTGGGAAGTTATTTAAATAGTAATTCATTCTCTGTACTTGTTATAAATTTTTTAGATTTTCTATTTGTTTTTGAGTCAATGAGCTGCATTCTACAAGTTTGGTAATGTCATGTCTTTCTTTCAGCTGTTGGTTATTTAGGGATATGTTGTTTAATTTCCACATATTTATGAATTTATAAAATTTCCTTTTGTTATTGATTTCTCATTTAATTCCAAATTGATCAAAGAACATACTCTGAATGATTCTGATTCTTTTAAATTTATTTTTCTTTTTTTCATGGCCTAGCATATGGTTTATTCTGTAAATGTTTCATGTGTACTTCAGAAAAAGGTTTATTCTGCTGTAGAGTGAAGTGTTCTTGATGTCTGTTAGTCTAGTTGGTTTATACTTTTGTTCAAGTCTTTTATTTTCTTCTCAATCTTCTACCTAGTTGTTCTACCCATTATTGGAAGTAGAGTCTTGAAGCCTTCCAATTTTATTGTTGAATTGCCTATTTCTGTCAGTTTTTGCTTCATCTATTTTGTGGCTCTATTGTTGGGTGTATGTATAATTATAATTGCCATATCTTCTTCATGGATTGACCCTTGTATCATTTGTAAATGCTCTTCTTTTTCTCTAGTAATAATTTTTGTGGTACAGCCTATTTTTCTGATATTATTATAGACACTCCAGTGTTTTTATGATTCCGGTTTGCATGATCTATCTTTTTCCATCATTTTACTTCCAAGCTATTTGCATATTTGAATCTAAAATGTGTCTCCTCTCATTAGGATACAGTTGGAGCTTGTTTTTATTCATCATTATTTTTTAATTTCATACTCTTTGCCTTTTAATTGTATCACTCTATTCACACTTGTTATTATTACTGATATGATTACATCTGGCACTTCCATTTTGTTTTCTACATGTCTTATTTATTTTTATTCCTCTGTTGTTTCTTACTGCCGTCTTTGTTCTTCTTTTTAGATATTTCCTGGGGTAGTATTTTAATTCCATACATAATATTTAATCATATTTTTGGAATTTTTTGAGTGGTGGCCCTAGAGTGTACAATATACATCTTAAATTACCAAAATTACTTCAGATTTACACTAACTTAATTACAGTAAAATATATAAAGCTTACTTCTATATAACTCCATTTCCTCTCGCCTTATTTGTGCTACTATTTCTATACACGTCACCCCAATACATGTTACAAACCCAACAATGCATTGTTAAAATTATCTTATATAGTCTCATATCTTTTAAACAAGCTTAGAGAAGAAAGGAAAGCAAACATGTATTTACAGAGTTGCTTTATTAACTACTTATCACTTCTGATTCTCTTCATTTATTATTATCGATTTGAGTTATCATCTCATGTCATTTACTTACTCCACCATTATTTTGTTTCCATCTTTGCATTTTACGCTGTTTTTGTCCAATATATCACATCTATACATTCTAAGTCCAGCAATACAATTATATACATACACAGTTTTATGCAACTGCTTTTTCAAATAATCAAGGGAAAAAAGAACAATTATTCAGTCATATTGTCTTTTCTAATTATCTACATAATTACCCTTATTAACACTCTTATTTTACTCATGTGGATTCAAATTACTGTCTGATGTTGCTTGTTTCTTGTTTGAAGAACAGCCTTAAGTATTGTAAAGCAGATCTGACAACAATGAACTCGCTTACTGTTTATTTATCTGGGTGTCTGTATTTTAATCTTCATTTTTGAAAGATAGTTTTTTGGATATAAAATACTTGGTCAATAGTTTTTTACTTTTAGCACTTGGAGTATGTGATTCTACTGCCTTCTGGCCCTATTGCTTCTGATAACAAGTCTGCTGTTACTTTATTGAGGTTCCCTCGTACATGATGAGTCATTTTTCTCTTGGTGCTTTCGAGATTTTTCCTTTATCTTTGACTTCAACAATTTTGATTATGATGTATCTGGGTATAGATTTCTTTGCCAAAGTCCCCTGTGTCAGTGGAGCTTCCACTCTTTGTTGATGAATCTGTGTGCAGCTTGAGAGTGTTTTCAAGTCTGTCCCATATTCTATTCTGATTGTTCCTGAATGTTTATAGACTAATGAATGTGCTCATACTTCTCAATCCTCAGGGTTGACTCTGATCCTAGGAGGCTATTTTTGGTTGTCTCTTTCCCTTGTTCTCTCTGTTAAACTTCTAGCTGCTCTGCCATTCTGCTTGTTTCTACTAGTAGCATGAAGCTATGATAATCTTCCAAATTGATCCCTACTAAGATTTCCGTTGTTTGCAATAACACCCACAGTTAGTCTCCTTGGACAGAGCTGTGGAGCTCTTTTTCCTATATGCTGCCACCTCTCTCTCAGGCAGAACCTCTTTGCCACTACACAAGAACTGGGGACAAGAACAGTGGTCTCCTTATCTCATAGTGACATCTCTGCTCTAAAAACGGGCACTGGGGAAGGTGGTAGTCCCCTGTCTTTTCAGATTGCCTCTCCTGATATGGAAACTCTGCCCTATAAGTAAGCTTGGGTCAGGGATGATCAGGTTCCCAGTATTCTCAGCATGCTGTTCCTGGAGTAAAGTTTCCCTTCCTACACAAAAGAGCGGGGTGATTTAAGGGACCCTCAGTCCTCTAACAACACTCAGTAGGAACAGAGCTTCTGCAACATAAGGCTGGGGAGGGATGAGAACCCTGATGACTTGTCCCTTCCAAGTTGAAATCATAGCACTAGACTGCATTCTAGGCAGGAAAGAGAACCCTGAATTCTTGCCTTATCCACTCAGAGTAAAGCACCCCAAGTAGAGTTCCCATAAAACTTGGATGATTGGATGAAGGGTAAGGAAGAAGGCCATGGCTCAAATGCCATAGTCTCTTATTCATCTTACGCAGGTAGAGCAGATTTCCTTTAGTGAATGTTTCTTCATCTGCGGTATGCCCCTAGAACAATTTCAGGAGACTTTAAATATTTTTTTAAATAATTTTTTTTCCAGTTAAATGACTATTTTGTTGGAAAGAGAGATTACTGCACTCCTCATGTCATCATTTCTGAATCCTCAGGAATGATTTTTCCTAGATTTTATGTGTCTGGTCCAAACAACCAGTGATGTTCTGAATCTCCAATATTTGTAAATATGTTTTCAATTTCAAGCCCTTATTGTGTTGACTGTTGTTTTTTGTTTGTTTTCTAAATTTAATCAAATGTAGCACAATGATATTAGAATTTATAGGGCTGCATTTAATCTAAAATTCAAGATATTTTATCAGAATGGGTTAGCTTGGAGCATTTTTCTTGCATATATTAATAAAATCTTTTTTTTGTCCTTGTTAGAAAAGATACACTTTGCTTCTGAAGAACAGTTGGATTCTGGTAAAAAACGTTTGACAAAAATGTACTGTTAGATGACTGCTGAGAAAACTGACTTTAGAACCTTAGAGATGTTCTGTGTTTGAATTCAGAAAGCATCCTCAACTAAAATGGTCTTCACATTTCCAGTTCCTTTAAGATACTCAACTATTATTGTTTATTGATGAGATTCTATGAAACCTAGTAGTATCATAGATAACACTATGATTCTTCTTCATCGGTTTTTATGATAGAACTTCAGTGTTTTTATTGCTTGCCTTCCTTCCTTCTTAAAACACCATCCTTATAAGTTGCTTTCTATAGTTTATATACTCTAATTTTCTATATTTTTGTAAATATACTCAGATAGTTGTAGTAGAAAAAATATTTACTATTGACATCAAAGGTAGATTATGCATCTAAACACACATTATTTTTCTGAGTGCAGTGGGAATTTTCTGGGTCAGAAAATGGAGAAATTAGCATCTGGAGAAAAGTATAATGCAATAATGCAAAGAGGGAATGTTGCAATGTGAGAAATATGGGAAGAAAATGAGGCCAGAGAAGTAGGGAAGAAGTAGAACAGTGAAGGGACTTGTATTTAATTTTATATATTCAAATTTATTAATCTTTTATTTTATATCCAATGCCTCTTTCTTTTTAATGAAATATTTTCTATTTGTTTTTTTAAATTATGTTTTATATTTAAGTTCCTAATCCAATTGGAGTTGATTATTGGAGTATACAATTTTCCCTTTATATGTATAACCCTTTTCCTACTTTCAGTTAAAGAACACTCCCTCTTTTCTACACTTATCGCACCTGCTACCTCTGTCATATGCCAAACTCCAGACATCTGTGATTCTGTTTCTTTGTATTTTGTTTCATTGGTCAGTTTACATATCCTTGCTCTAATACCACACTATGCTAATTACAACAGCTTGAGAGTATTAGATATGACAAGTGTCTCTTGCCTGCACATCACAGAAGTACCCAGGTAATTCTTTTCCACAGAACTTTTAGAATGATCTTTGAAAGTTGTACAAAAAGCTTAATAAAGTCTTAATTAGAATAGTTCTTTATTTTAACCATGATTTTTAATAATTAATGTTTCTATCATTTTATTTTCTTGTTCTTGTCATACATGGTTAATATCTCCCCTTATTGTTTTATTCTATTAGTGTGATTTTAAATTTTTGGTTAATCTGTTCTAATATTTCTAATTCTGTCAAACTGCATATTCCAATGTGCTGTTTTTTGTTTTTTTAAAAGTTCTTAAATGTCTTGTTATTTTAGTCTGTAAGCTTCCCCTCCTCAGAAATATCAGTAATTCTGACAATGCGTACATTATTTGTCTCCAAAACCCCAGAGACTGTAGTGGGGAGAATGGATGAGCCCTGTGGTAGACAAACAAATCAGCAGAAAATCACAGCCACCTCTCACCTACAAAACAACTTCTCAAATAAAGGCTTCATCTTTTCTCCCTAAGAAGAATTAATATCAGGGGAGACACTTCTTAGGTTATAATTTAATAGGTCTTGGATTTTGGAACCGGAGGGATGAGAAAGGGGCTGTTCTTAGCTATTTTGTCCTCACCAGTCTTTCTCAGCACTTCATAAAGTTAGGGCTTCTGTAACTACTGAACTTACTCCTGAGAACTTCTGTACCAGAGCTCTGGGTCATCACAGGTTTGGGAGATAGGCATCGTTCATCTCAAGGTACTGGAAAGGGAGAATAAATAAAAGAACTCTAACATTTACTTTCTTACTACATTCTCCCACAGCGCCTCTGGTTGTCTGGTTCCCCAGGACAAAGCCTTCACCTGCCCACCTCCTATACACACACCAATTCAAATCAATCCCTATCATCCCAGGTCCCTGTATTTCCCATTCCATATGGGTCTTTCCTTTTTCCGTCTATTCTTTACTCAATTCTCAATAACTATATGGATATTACCATTTATTTATCACCTCTTCCTACCTTTTCACTGCACGGTGCTGCTCATTATAGTCATGGTTCAATAAATGCCCTCTTGAGCCTGCTGCTCTCAATTTGCTTCTGCAGATCTGGCCAGGCTTTCTTCTTTAACACCATTTCCATAAGCGGCAAATGAACAACATGGCTCTTCTAAATTTCATATTTCTGGAATTACATAAACTACACTTCTTTCTTTCTTTCTTTCTTTTTTTATTCATTAAGAGATTTCTCTTTGCCACAAATCCTACTGAAACACATTTCCTAGATTGAATTCACTGATAAGTCATCTCTGAGCTCTATTCAGGCTGAAAACATGTCTGAATTATTATTGTATATTCAATGCTTATATTTACAAAACAAGATTTTAGGAAAGTACGATCAAAATATATTTTTTCCACACTTCTGTCCCTGATTCCTTCTTGTACTAATTCTATCAACAATATTCTAACTCTGTTACAACAAACAAAAAAACCCCTAATTGATGGAAAATAATGATGAAATTAGGAATATTAAAACATTTTACTGCTCCACATCTCCATTTGCCGATAATTTTGCAAAAAAAAAAAAAAAAAAAAAAAAAAAGGGCCAAGGTGGACAGTATGAATTAAATCAGCTTCCTTTCTAGCCTTGTTCTAGAATGTCTTACTATACTGCCAAGGATGGGATGCTAAACATTCCATTTCACAGACATCCTTGCAGTGAAGATTCTGGATTTCTGTAAATCAAATGTCACTTCAAGATTTGAAAGCAGAAGACAGGTATAGGCCATTTATTAGTTTCCTAGGGCTGCCATAACAGTACCAAAAACTGAATGTGTTCAAGTAACAAAAATGTATCATATCGCAGTCCAAAATCAAGGTGTCAGCAGGACCAGGCTCCTTCAGAAGTCTATAGGGAAGAATCCTTTCTTGACTCTTCCTAGCTTCTAGTGGTGCCTGTCATTCTATGTGTCCCTTGGTTTGTGGCAGCATTACTCCAATCTCTGCCTCCATCTTCACATGGCATTTTCCCTCTGTCTTTACCACTGTCTTCCTTCTGTGTATGTCTGTGTATGTATGTGTCTAAATATTCTCTTTTGATAAAGACAACAGTTTTGTTGGATTAAGATCCACCCTAATGACCTCATCTCAATTTCACTACATCCATAAATACTTTATTTCCAAATAACCTCACATTTTTATGTACTAGGGGTTAGGACTTCAACCTATCTTTTTTGGGAGGTAAAGTTCCACCTATCTTCCTGACAGTTTTGGCTGGTTTTAACAAGCAAATAAGGTTCTTCCATCACACCTCTATACCCAGCCAGTTTGCTAGTATTGAGAGGAAGTTCCAGCAGTGACTTCCAAATCCTGGGATCATAATTATAGGCGAGTGTTCTTAAAATCAAAAATTTCAGTTGCAGCCTCAAGGGCAATAGCTCTTATGGCAAGTGGTCATATAGCATTCTAGAAATCACTTCTGTAGGCCCAGCCTAAATCTTGCTCATATTTACTTAACTTTTATGTATACCTAACTCCCTGTATTAAATAGCTTTATGCTTAAAATACCATGAACATTTTCTCTTACCACATCAAGCCCTGACAGATATACACATCAAATTTTTCATGATCTTAAAATTCATTTTAGACACGCATTATACCACCAAGGGTGCTTTTGTGGTCCTTTAATGTTGTATAATATGATGAGTGGGTAACCTATATGTTTGGTGCTATCTGTACTGAAGCAATATAGCAGCAGCTGAATTTTTTTCAAAAGCCAAGTTCAAGAAGAACTACCACTTGACTTGTATCATTAAGATCATGTCTGAGACAATTAACAATTTTAAGTGACTACAAGACACATCTTACACACAAGAATACATTTGGTCACCCTAGCAGCATTTGGAAATGCATATTTCATTTGACAGCATTTGCAAAACCCTTTTATCACTTCAAAATAACTTGTGGAATGTACAAACTTCCAAATGTTAAAAGTTAGTCTTACAAATTTTTTGTATGTAAAAGTACAACTTGGCTTATATATAAAAATAAAGTTGTAGTCCATATTGATTTAGTTGTCATATCTTCTCAAAATCAATCATGAAAATTCCTGGTCTTACAGTCTTCACCAAACTTTTGAGGTTGTGAAGGCGATTTTGCCACAAAACTAGAAATTAACAGGAATTTAATTGTTATAGTATTTTTAAATGTTATTATACTTGAATAGTATTATTATGCCAAGAAGTGTTGTGGCACAATTTTTGTGGGCTTATGCTTCCTTATTTGGTTTTCTATAGTCAATATCTTTATTTGCATACACAGGAAAAATGTTATTTGTTTAAATAATCCGGAAGAGTAAAGAAGGTCTTTGCTCAACTATCTTGTTCTACATGTTTTCGCTGACTATAAAACTCCACTGACATATTATTACATATGTCATTGTGAAAAAGTATGAACATATAATTTAGAAAAATGTAAGCCCATCTTTCAGACCCTTTGTGAATCTCTCAAGTTCATACTACTACAATGAATCAAAGTTCTAACTCCCTTCTGATTCCAGGCTATTACATTTGCTCTTATTCTTCTTTGTCTTTTGTCATATGAGAAAACAGAAAAATTAACTTGAATATCACTGTTGGAGTAAATGATCAGGGTCCAATCTCATTCCCAGCCCATTGAGGCCTTATCTAAAGACAGATATGAATCAACCAATCTCCTGATTAGGAAACATTAAGTGAAAATACACAAGGATAGAACTCTTCTCCCATCTCTTATGAAAATGGAATCCTGTGCCCACTGATTCCCACCCTATAACAGAAATGCCTTTTGCTTTATATGTATTTTCAAGTGTTATAGAAAGAAAATACATATACTAAAAATTAAAAATTCTTATCGTTATGTTGTATTTATACTGATAGAAATAAATTTAACGCAGATTTAATTCAGATCAGAAGTCTAATTTTCTAAATAAAAATAAAATGTATGAATGTATTTTACACAAATAAAAGATGACAGCTAGCCAAGTGAAATACATAGCACCTGGCACATATAAAAGATAAAACAGGATACAGGTAGTTTTGAGGAAATCTGAACAACAAACAACTGAAAATAGCAAGAAAATTGAAAAATATCATCAGTGTTAGAAAACATACATAAAAGTTATTTCAAAGCAAGATGGCAAAATATAATCAGACTAAATATTGTAAACCATGAATTCCATAGTTAGGAATTACTGAGATTCCTCATTTCACAGCAGGAAGATTTCTTTTGTCTTACTCTGAAAAAAAGCATGGTCCTAAAGAATGTGTATTGCTTATTTCAAACACCAATTCTAAGATATCGACATCCAGCCACACAATAAATTACATAGAAGTATACATAACATATATTCACAGAAAACACTGAGAAAGTTCTGGGCAAGTCTGCTTTGTGGCGCAGAACTGGGAAAAGGTACAGCAGCCACTGTGAGAGGGGTAGGGAAGAGCACAAAAGATGAGTTGCAAGAACTGGGAATATGTTAGTGAAAGGTCATTACACTCCATGCGAAGCAGTACTTGAAATAATAAGGAAATATTACAGTGAATCTATGCCTATAAGTTTGACAAAGTAGCTAAAATGGACCAAATCCTTGCAAGATATATACTAACCAAAGCTCTCTTAGGAAGAAAATGATAACGTCAATAGCACTGTTTTACTAAAGAAATGTATTTCATAATTTGATAATTTCAAACAAAGTAAACTTCATACCCAGATGGTGTTACTAGCAAATTCTACCAAACATTTCAGAAAGGAAAAATTACCAATCTATACAAACTCTTCAAGATTTGAAAATCAATCAAGTCTACTCTATTAACTGCCTAAAGTAGAAAAATCCAATGATTATTTCAATAGAGGGAAAAAAAGAATGTGACAAAATTTAACATTCATTCATGATAACAATTCAGTAAATGGGACTTCCCCAGTGGCGCAGTGGTTGAGAGTCCACCTGCCAATGCAGGGGCCATGGGTTTGAGCCCTGGTCTGGGAAGATCCCAGATGCCACGGAGCAACTAAGCCCATGCACCACAACTATCGAGCCTGCACTCTAGAGCCCGTGAGCCACAACTACTGAGCCCATGTACCAGAACTACTGAAGCCCGCACACCTAGAGCCCATGCTCCGCAACAAGAGAAGCCACTGTAATGAGAAGCCCGCGCACCGCAACAAAGAGTAGCCCCTGCTCACTGCAACTAGAGAAAGCCCATGCACAGCAACAAAGACCCAATGCAGCCAAAAATAAATAAATTAATTAATTAATTTTAAAATTCAGTAAATGATGAATGATAAAAGAACATCTACATAAAACCTACAACTAATATCATATGTAATGGTAAAAGACTCAATGCTTTTCCCATAAGATTGGGAACAAAGAAAAGATGTCCTTTCTCAGCACTCCTGTCCAAAACTATAATGTAAATCCTAGCTAATATAATATGGCAAAGAAAACAAATAAAAGCATATATATTGGAAAGGAAGAAATTAAACTGTACCTATCCACAGAAGACATATTCATCTATACAGAAAAGCCCAGAGAACTTACAAATAAACCCCTAGAAATAATATGTGAGTTAAGCAAAGGCACAGGATATAAGGTAAATAGGCAAAAATCCACTATATTTCTATGTACTAGCAATGAACATTTGGAATCTTAAATTTTAAAATACCACTTAAAATGCCATCAAAATCGAAATACTTACATTTTAACCTATCAACTCCATGTTCAGGTCCTGTATGATGAAAACTATAAAACACTGGAGAAAAAAAAAAAAAAAACAAACGATGGAAACTTAAGTAAATGGAGAGATATATTGTGTTCCTGGATTGGAAAACTAAATATTGATAAGACATCAATTCTTTCCAATTTGATAAAATAGATATCAACTAGTTGATTCTAAAATGTACACAGAAATGCAAAGGAAATACAAATATTTTCAACAAAGGACAACAAAGTAGGATGGCTCATACTACCTGATATCAAGACCTACCATAAAACTACAGTAATCAGGAAAATGTGGTTTGGCAAAAGAATTGGCACAAAGATCAATGGAACTGAATAGAGAGTCCATAAATAGATCCACACAAGTATAGTCAACTGAGTTTTGACCAAGATACAAAAGCAATTCATTGAAGAAAGAATAATCTTTTCAACAAATGGCATCGGAACAATTACACATCCACATGCGCAAAAATAAACCTCAAATACACCTCAAATGTTTTACACAAAATAACTCAAAATGGACATAAATGTAAAATGTAAAACTATAAAACACCTACAAGAAAACATAGGAAAATATCTTCATGAACTTGAATTTAGCAAAAATTTTTAGATATACACCAAAAACAGAGTGCATAAGAGAAAAATTGGTAAATTGTACTTGATCAAAATTATAATCGTTTGCTCAATGAAATGCACTGTTAACAGAATGAAAGGCAAGCTGTAGATTGGCAGAAAATATTTGAAAGCTGCATATCTGATAAAAGACTTATATTAAAAATATATAAAGAACTCTCAAAACTCAACAGTAAGAAAACAGCCCAATAAAATAGGCAAAAGTTCTGAAAAGACATTTAAACACAGAAGCTATACAGATGGTAATAAGCATATAGAAAGATGCTCAACATCACTAGCCATTAGGGAAATGCAAATTGAAATCCCAATGAGATAATAACTGCACACATATTACAATGACCATGTTTAAAAACAAAACCAAAGTGCCAGTCAGGATGCAGAACAAATGGAACTATCATTCATTGTTAGTGGTCAGGCAAAATGATACAGCCACTTTAGAAAATAGTTGGCTTTTTTTTTTTTTTAACAAAGTAAGCATACACTTGCCCTACAATCCAGCAATCCTACTCCTAGTCATTTACCCAAATGAAATGAAAACTTACGTTCATACAAAAGCCTTTAGGTGAACATTTAGAGAAGGTTCATCCTTAATCACAAAATCCTGGAAACAACCCTGATGTACTTCAACAAGTGAAAGACAAGCAAACAATTCCATGCAATAGAACACTACACGACAATGAAAAGAATAACTGATTCATGAATTAAGTGAATTTTGCTAAGTGAAAGTGGCAAGACCCCCAAATCTACATATTGCATGATCCTACTTTTGTAAATTTTAGAAAAGCCAAAACTATTGAGACTTAGATCACTGTTGTCAGGGGTTGTACAGAGAATGAGTTGACTAGAAAGGGGCAGCAAAAGAAAACTTTTGGGGTGACGGAACTGTTCTCTTTGGTGTTCTCTGCATTTTTCAGAAGGCACAGAACTGTATACGACAAAGAATGAATTTTGCTGCCTTCAAATTTTAAAATACCAACCAGACTGTGAGGAGAACTACAGATGGAATGCAGACTGTGACAAATGCAACAAAATGTAATTCAAATGAATGACATAACTACACTGAAATTGTTGGGGAGAAATGAGTTAACCTAAGTGACTTTGAAAATCATTGTTTTGACTGGATATTACAATACTAAAGACAAAAAGGGACTGTATACAAACACTGTGGCAACTTGTTTTTCACAGTGGTATGAATCAGTAATTCTGAAACTAGATTTCAGAACCAGTTTAACCTACGTATACTAGGTTAAATAATAGTCATAGGTAAATATATTAAGATATTAACAGCCAGGTTTCTCACTGCTGGAGGAAGAAGTTACAAGTAAGCAAAGGTGGAATGCTAAAATGGATCCTGAGTTGCTAGATTGAAGTTAGAGGTATCAGTGTGAACTCATGGAGTTTTGGGGAGATTATTTTTTAACACCTGTTCAGATAGATTGACACATTAATAAATATATATGTGGTATGTATACGTAGTTTGGTAGACATACAGATACTTCGTAGCTCTGTCTGCTGAGAACAAGGATACCTCAATAGCGATATGCACACTTAGCACCTAGTTCTTTGTTTATAAATACTATTTTCCGATAAAAGGAATCAGGCTCCTTAGAGAAACAGTTGATTCCAGATCTAGAGCAAAGAAAATCCAACATAATCCTGAAACATCTAGTGGTCTAAAAAGTAAGGAAGTGCTCAAAAACGGGGGAAGAGAATGAGAATATATGAAGAGGACACAGGAGCCAACCTGTAAGAGCACTTGAGGGCCAAAACTGGAAAATTTTTAGCAAAAATATAAATAACAGTGGTATTGGATCATGATCAAAGAATAAGTATCCATGAGACAATAATGACATAAATAAATGATTGAGGTAATAAATTAAGGGGGGAACAGGATCAGCTCTTCCGTACAGATGCATTCCAATTAATAAATGTAGAAGGAATTAGGGAAATCAAACATTACCTACAGAACAAGATCTACTGATGACAGTTTAAGAACAAGATATTCGCATAGTCTCAAAGCATTTCCTCCACATATTTACTAATTATGAAGAAAAAATCGGTAAGTTTACAGTGAAGGAACCTGGAAGACACCAACTTAACTAAGTGATCAAGGCTAACATAACCAGTAATAAATCCTATCAACATTATGGAACCCCTGATATACTGCATTAAGAAAGTGACATCACCTCCATAGACTGCCTGTGAAAAATGCATAATCTAAGCCTAATTATTAAAAAAAAAAAATCAGGCTAATCCAAACTGAGAAGCATTCTACACCTGATCACTACTCTTCACAACTTTTAGGTTCACTGAAGTCAAGGAAAGACTGAGTAACTGTCAGGTACTAGGGGAACAAAAGAGATATGACTACTAAGTGTAATAAGGGACCCTAGATTTAATCCCAAGACATTAAAAGGGATATTAATTGAAAAACTGGTGAAAATCAAATAAAGCATGTAATTTAGAAAATAGTATTGATAATTGTGCTGTGGTTATATAAGATGTTAGCCTGAGGGAAAGCTGGGTGAAGGGTAAATAGGAACTCTCTATACTATTTTTGCAATTCATTCATAAATCTAAATGTATTTCAAAATAAAAAGGTGGGTTTTTTTAAATTATATGAACTGGAATTCCAGGTACAGTAAGGGGGAAAAACTATTATAAGCAAAAATCTAAAACCTAGAATCTGTCTTCTAGAATAGCCAGGAGTTCCTAAATCCTGAACCCTGAGGTGTGTGGACTGGATTTCATTAATTCTATAACTATTGGATTTTCCATAACTATCTTGGATTTTCCCTGCCCTAGTTCTGGAATCACTTTTTCAAGGACCCTAGTTCCTTTTATTGGAGAATGGTATTGGTAAACCAAGAACTAGATTCTGGGTATGCTTATTGCTACCGGGGTATTATTGCTCTCAGCAGACAAAACTAGGAAATATATTTTTTTCAATATTAGCTTCACAACACAAAAGCAACCATAAGCCTGGAGGATATGTTCCCCAAGTCAAGAGTCTGAAGAAATACTAGATGTTTTTCTATTGGTGGCCAACCAAGAGCAGCAAAGGAATGGGACAACACATATTTGTTTGAAAAAAATAAATTAAAAAAAAGGATTGGAAAAAATAAATATGAGAATGATAAAAGATATAAAATTAAACAAAAGAAGAAAGGCAAACCACTACTATTACATCCCAGAAAAGTATACTATAGGCAGAAATGTCATATTCTAACAATACATAAGTTTAATATTCACCAGCTCCTATCCCAAAACTTCAGTGAACCTATGTTGCTTTCCAACTTAAGACCAAGTTCTTCAGCTGGATATTCAGAACATTTCCTGATATGATCCCAGTGTTTTCACTATTATCTCCCAAGGCTTCCTTGTCCATGCACTGTACCCCAGGCACCCTGGACTAAGCCCTGTGTCTCTTGCCTTTCTGCCTTTACTTGTACTGTTCCCTCTACATGGAAACTGCTCTGCTGATCAATAAACAACTCGTACTTCAAGTCCACACCAGATGCCCTCTCTTTTCTGAAGTCTATACTGTTTTCTCTAAATTAATGCGATCTCTTCCTCCTTTGAACTCTCTAAGCAGTTTCTTTCCTTTCATGTTCTAACTTGTGTTCTTGTCATTTGTATCTTGCCCATCCCCACCAAACAATATATATTTCTTTAGAGACAGGAAAGGACTCTTACCTACTCATCTTGACCTCTCCAGAGGGATCAGTATCATTTTTACCACGTAAGTGTTCCTTCAATAGGTAATTGTGGAATAATTTAATGAAATATCCAAAACTGTACTCAAGCAGGAAAAAATTTACAAAGTAATGAATTTTCCTACCACAGATTCCCTCACTCCAAAACAGTCTTAGATTTTCTTGAACATAATTTTTGGGCAAGGGAAGATCACATTATCATTTCAGTGAGCATGGTTCTCTCCCCAGCAAATTCTAGTGGGAGTCACTAATTCTGTTGCTAGGGGAATTACTAGACAAACTTCAGAGCAGAAGGGCCCAGTGGGGGGAGCTTGCTGACGACTCCAATAACCACAGCAGGAGTTGTTTTCTTTTCCCTCTGTCCCTGGAGAGAGAGTACTGTGGAGTGGAGAAAAAGAAAAATGGCTCTAGCAGGTGATCCAAACTAAGAGGATTTGTCCCTACCTCCCCCCCACCCAGGCCAAGGGAGATGGGTGGACCTTCTCTGATGCAGAAGGGGAGGCTGGGGCCTATCTGACAGGAAGAAGCTTCAGAGAGGGATCAAGGTGCTAGCTAAGAGGATTTTACTGTCTCATTCTGTCTCGGTTTTGTGCCAAGAGAATTGGTGGGAGGGTGAATAGACCGAGCAGGGCTCTCATGAAGAGTCTGTAGTGGGCACACACTGCTCTGGGGCAGTGTTACTGGGGAGACACCCAGCCTGCTTCCTCTGGAGATTAAAAAGGGGGCCCAGAAAAGAGCCCCTGGCTCTGCTCCCTTCTCAGCAAGAACCACTCTCATCTTTCTTCCCCTCTGAGACCTTAGTCACCCCAAGGTCACGTCACAGGAAGCAGAATCCAGGGCTTAGTCCTGCATGGGGACAAGGAACAGCGGACTTCTGTTCTTGTCTCTATCCTTCTTCTGTACCAGGGACCATATTGCTAATTGTCATTTTTTAAACCTCTTTTATCTGGAATATTACAAATGTACGGACAAGTACAGAAAGCATAAATGTGTAATTTAATGAACTGTAAATTGGACACCTGTTTAACTTTTGTCCAAGTCAAGAAGTTGAATATTAACAGGATTCCAGAAGCCCTCAGCATGTTCCTTCTCAAACAAAATCCTTTCCCTCCTCCTTCACAGTATAAATACACTGAATTTTATGGAATTCAATTTCTGCATATTTATCAAATAGTTTTACTGAATTGTACACTCCTAAACAATGTAGTTTCATTTTACCTGTTTTTTGAAGTTTATATAAAGAGAATAATAAAATATTTATTTTACTATGTTTGGCTTCTTTAATTCAATATTATGTCTTATGATTCACTCCTGTTGTATGTATCTATAATTCATCATGTTCATTGTAGTATGACATTCATTGTATGTCTATAATACAGTTTATTCATACTATTCTTAATGGACATTTGGGCATTCCTTTGCTTAGTTTTGTAAAGAGGAATGCATAAGGCTACATATTCATCACTAACGGTCCAAGTACACTGTTATATACTTCTGAATCAAGACCTTGAGGACTTATGTATCAGAGCTCTGTATGAGGTGTGTATGCCTATGTGCACTAACCTTACAAGGTTTTGTTGTATTTTACATGTGTGAGATAAGGTACTACATGGGAGGAAGAGCACATACTCCAAGGAGTTCTCTCAGAGCTATGCCCATCATTATACTCCTAAAACAGGTGTTCCCGGCCTACATGCATAAATAAAGATTGAAACATAGGTTACATCTATCTTTTACAAGACCTAAACACCAGAGAGGCATGTATTATACTTCAGAACCACTGCTAACTTTTAACACATTTTATATTAAACATTGTTATTTTAAGCTTCACTTCTGTCTCCAAAATTTGTTTTAGCAAATTTCTTCTCTCACAAGTTACCTTTTGAAAGGGTTGATATAGGAGGATCTAATGGCAAATTAGATGTACGCAGACTTTCTGGAGCTTTTGATACAGTCTCTCCTCTAAGGCCTTATTAAAGAAATTTAGTAAATGCACAGGTAGTGTCTCTTCTGAAGGATGTAGGGCCTAGTTGAGAAGAAATGCAAGACAGTTCAGCTAGGAAAAGGGACTCATACTCCAGGGATTAATGTTGTGATTAGGTCATAAGAATTTAATAGAAAAGAATGGCCTGTTTGTCACTCCACCTAGACCAAAGGGTTTAAATTGTCAGTGAGTTCTCTAGTTCAGATTGTTTCCCAACAATAAGTGATGTTTATACTTTGGACCCTTGTATTAGTCAGAGGCCTTTCTGTTACAGGTGAGAAAGTCTACCTCAAAATATTTGAGGTAAACAAGGAGATTTAACTGTATATACTATGAGGAAATTCAGTGGTGTCCCCAACTGATCAAGAAGTAGCCTCACATTGATTCAAAGTCTCAAGTGGTGTTCTGATTTCACTCCTTTTTTCATCTCCATGTCCATATCTCTCCCTTATTTTATCTCTCTCTGTTTCTCTCCAATTCTCTCTGATTCTCCTCTGTTGCAAACAGATATTCTCCACATAATAGAATGGTAACTGAAAGACACCATAGACTACGTCCCTATGTCCAACACAAAAATCCTGAGGAGGCTTCTGACTGGTCCATCCTGGGTCACATTTCCCACGCCAGCAGTCAGAGTGAGTATAAGACACAGAAATAGGGAATTTTCTGGCTATCCAGTGGTTAGGACTTGGCACTTTCACTGCTGAGGGGCCCGGGTTCAATCCCTGGTCAAGAAACTAGGATTCTACAAGCTGCGGAGTGGCCAAAAAAAAAAAAAGAGACACAGAAATATTAGCTCCTCCACAAAGAGGAGGGAAGGAGTCACCAAAGAAAATAGAAGGGTGTGCAGTTAATTTAACCTTAACTAAAGAGAGGTCTGGCTTTTGCCTTCAGCATCTGGGAGATAATCTCTAAATCCTTAAAATGTCATGCCTGACAAGAATGTCTATGTTTGCCTGTGGGCCCTGGGCTGACAAGATAGTGACAACGTGATGCAGGGTCGGGCATCGGAGCCACACCAGCAACGTGACTTGGGGTGGGTACTTTGAGTCACACAGCTTGACCCCCTGAGGTCAGCCATGTGGGCAGTCAAGCATTCCCACAAGATGGAGCCCTCATAAAGACACCAGACACCAAGACTCAGGTGAGTTTCTCTGACTGGCAATACTCCATGTGTACTGTCACACCTTAATGCCAGAAAAGTAACTCTGTCCTGACTGCACAGGGAGAAGGTGCCTGAAAGGTATGTGCTTGATCTCTGCCTTATCCATCTCTTCCCTCAGCTGATTTTGATCTGTATCTTCTCCCTGTACAGTAAGTCCCCTACATACAAACCTTCAAGTTGCAAACTTTCAAAGATGCGAATGTGCATGTCCAATCACATAAGTTAGTTCATGTGTCTGGTATACACTGTCACATGCATGCATCCTCTATAAGTGGTTGTGTTTTTGTGTACTTTACTGTACAGTACTGTATAGAGTATGGTGGTACAGTATCTTTATTACAAGCCCAGGATGTGATTGAGTGAAATTGCAGCTTGCCCTCCATCTCCTATTGCTGACCCTTCATCAGCTCTACCATCTCCCACCTCTTCTCCCTCCTCCAGTCAGTAACTCTTCTTGCCTGTTCACTCGATGCCAGCCCCCATATGCCAGCTGCTGTACTGCACTACTGTACTTTTCAAGGTACTGTACTGTAAAATTTAAAATGTTTATTTTTGTGTTTGTTTACTTTTTATGTATTATTTGTGTGAAATACAGTACTATATAGCCTATTGTTGGATACCTAGGCTAACTTTGTTGGACTTACGAACAAATTGGACTTAGGAACGCACTTTTGGAACAGAACTTGTTCGTATGTAGGGGACTTACTGTAATAAACTGTAACTGTGAGTATAACAGCTTTCAGTGAGTTGGAGTCTAATGAATTACTGAAACAGAGTGTGGTTTGGGGAAGCCCTCCGGAAACTTACAATTGGTGACAGAGGTGAGGATAGTCTTATGAACTCTGTTTCCTCTTACTTCACATTTGGCAAAACTCCCTCAGTAAGAAATATAGTGAAAATATTCTGAGTAGTCAAACACTATAATTAACATACATAAATAGTCCACCAATGAAGTTTCACAGGTTTCCCTCTAAATCCTTGATTTCAGAAATACCCTTAATTCACATCATTGCTAGGAGAGGGGAATACTCATATTTCCTAGACAAACAAGTCCTGCAAAGTGTTGGGGAAAGAGCTGCACCTTCCTGAGCAGGGACGTTAGCCTTAGGTAAAATTGGGGATAGATAAAATACTAATGTGACTAGTTAAAATACCTTGGGATATGAACAGATGAGATACTGATCACATATTTATTAATGAAGATCGAGGAAGGAAGAAGAATTGAAAACACATGTTCATATTTTCTTATTTAACATTCACTTCTGACTTGCCTTCATGTAACTAAGTCATTGTATTAGAAAAATTCAAAAACCATCATTCCACTGAAATGGTATAATAAAAGGCAAGTAAATCATCCTATTTGTGGGACTAATGTAGGAAAATGGAATCTGGAAACTAATAAATCTTCCCTTTAATAAACCATCTGATAAAGGCATAGTACTTTAAGAAAACAAACTTTAGCACCATTGGTATAAAAAGCTGAATGCAAGTTACAAGCAGTAATAAGGACCCTTGTACTCAGAGCAGCATGGGACAAAACTGCATCACGCACAAAGGAAAGAATAATCATAGTTTAGAACACTGGAAGAAGAAAAAAAAGAAAGTCTACAGAACCAATGACTGTTCTCTTGAATTTTCTTAATAAGGGTTATCATTTTCGTTAAGAAACACTAAAATTTGAAAAGTATTCAATTTTGCTAAAAAGTATTCACATTTGCTTAAATTATCTGTATAGTAAAATATATGCAGTTCTCATTTCAGAGTTGTCCTTTATAAAGTTATAAGTTAAACGATTTTCCTGCCACCACCATACAAATACATTGTATTTATTCAGCTCTGAAGTGCATATATTTTTCACATTTCAATGTTATAATTGTAATCTGCTTCCTGATTTTAAAAAACTTATTTTTTTTTTCTGAAAAGCTGTTATCAACCCAATGGCTTTTATTATAGTCAATAGCAAGGAAATATTTATAGTGAATTAGTGAAGCCCAGTAAATTGTTAAGGACATGAGTCAGGTACCCAATAAGCAGAATAGTGTTCAAGGGCTACACCTGATGCAATACCGTTTTACATATGTTAATACCTGGGGAGACTCCTCATCACAGAAAAACAAGCTGAATGAGCAATGCAATTTTTTAAAAAAAAACTTGGGTACCGGTAACTTGAAACATAAAATTTAAAACTACTTGAGTTGAACAATTAGAACCTTGCTTGTCTCACTCGATGTGGTCCCCTGGTGGTCTCACTAATTTCCATAGCTTAGCCTCCCACTAGGTAGTAAAGATTGCCAAATCATGACTCTCCAGCCCAGAGATCCAGAACTATATATCCAATTCTCAATCAGATGTTCCATTCACTCACTTATAAAATTTAAGAATCCACTATGTCCTACAGGCAAATGAAACTTAACACATCCAAAACTAACTATATATATAAATTTTTAATAGCCAGCCCTCTATATTCTCTACTCGGATTAATATTATCTTGGAATTAGATAAAAGCAATAAAGTTATCACCATTCTTTCAACCACTTAACCAACTATTTTTAAGTCATCACCTTAAGATATCTCATATGCATCCTATACTCTCTTTTATTGCTTCCACCTAAGTTAAGGTCCTACTATGGTCTGAATGTTTGTATCCCCGCAAAATTCATATGTTGAACCCTAATCCCCAATGTGATAGTAATTTGGAAGTGAGGCCTTTGGGACGGGATTAGGTTGTGATGATGTGGCATCAGCATGAATGCAAGATGCATTCATGAATCTCATGAATGGGATTCGTGCCCTTATAAAAGAAACCCCAGAAAGATCCCTCACCCCTTCCACCAGGTGAGGACCCAGAGAAAAGACACAGTCTATAAACCAAGAAGTGGGCCTCAGCCAGGTACTGAATATATACGTATCTGATCTTAGACTTCCTAGCTGCCAAAACTGTGAGAAATAAATGTCTGTTGTTTATAAGCCAAGCAGGTTATGGTGTTTTAATTGTAACAGTCCCAAAGAGACTGACAGGTCCTCATCATGTCTTTTATGAACAACAGAAGTCACATCCTGACTTGTCTCTCTATCCTTTAGTTATACTAAATTTACATTAAAAATCCATGAATTTCCTTGCCTCAGTAATTGCCACTACTATACTGTACAGCAGTCAGACTCACCTGTATTAACTCATAAATCTGCCCAAATGCACTCATTATATAGACATTATTATTATTTCCAATTTCCAGGTGGGAAAGCCAAAGGTCATGGGACTTAAATCACTAATAAGTGGAAAATTCAGAATCAGAAACCAAATCTTTTTCATCCCAAACCAGGGTCTATTGTATTATGCTGCATAGCCTCCTAGATAAGTCACTGTCAAACAAACAGATAAAAAAAAGAGGAAGGGGAGGATGAGACAGATGTTTCCTATCTCATAGGAGGGCAAGGGTTTTCAAAAGGGCAAGTTGAGAAGTGGTACCAGTACACTTAAGAACACAATTACTTGAGGGTATAATTTGGTGAGGTCCATGGAATAAGGTGGCAGGAGAGGTACACTCGTGGCACATTTCATTGCACAAGTCACATGATAAGAAACTGCCCAGTGTTGAAACTGCCCAGTGATGAGAGAAGGGCATGGCAGTGGGTATGTCTGTTACTATCAATGGAATGTTTTTTTAATCAGGCACTGGTATCATTGGGCATGCCTGTAATATATAAAGGAGAAGAAAAATATGCTCACGGATAGCTTAAATGTTAAATAGGATAGATCTTCCCCCATTTTTGAGAGAGCCAGTAGGTAGCCTGTCAGAGCACATCAAGAGTGTGACAGCTGTGAGTCAGACAAGGAACTGGCAGGGGTATGTGTGGGCTGAGAGAATATAGTTCTCAAAGAGCTGCCTTTTCAGAGATGAAGAAAAAAGGTATAGCACTGAGGACAAGTGAAGCAATCCAAACAGGGTCTGATGAGCATACAAGAGTTGACGTATTTCCAACAGACATTATGTCAGATAATTAAACACAGCAAATAAGAATAAGTAAATATGTGATTTAATTGTTTGAAGTTTCTGATTTTATGTCTTTGACTCAGAGTATATTACTAAATTATTTATTAGTGTTGTTCATCTGTTATCTAAACGTCAATAACGAAACTATCTGAAGATAAACACTAGTCGGAATCCTAACAGGGCTGTAAAATACCGCAGCCCGCTAACTAATTTGAAGTCGTGATTATACAGCCGCTCACCTGAAAGCAGGGTCACGCACTGAGGAACAACTTGTAGGAAGGAAATTAAAAGGATCACCAGTTGTCGCTTCCAACACCCTTGAATTCTTGCCACTCTTAGAGGAATCATTTCTTTATAACCCATTATTCTCTGTAATAAAAAAATTTTAATCCCATATAATCTAGTTTATTTTTAATATTTGGTCTAAAAATCAATTACATGGTTTTCATCCAGTAAGTTCACTCTTCTAGTTAATTTTTAGCCCCATATTACTTGGTTTTAAATGAAAGAGAAAAAAATGATGCATAAAATGTTATCTGTTTTCTGTTTCCCTAACTTAGAAAAGTTCAGCTGAATACATTCTGTTTAAAAATGCAGTCATTTTCAGATTTTAATATCCTTAATCTCATCACCAGAGCTGGGAAACTGTAATTTCCTCATTACATAGCTTTGTTCATCCTCTAAGCCAAAGAGCCCTCCCCTTACACCTGCCCCCAGAAAGCATGAGCTTGCATCCATCCCCAGGCTGGTCTGGTTAGGCAGCTTCTCTCTGCTTCTAAGCACTTCTTCACTTGCTGTGCTCCCCATCTTTGTGTCCTCTGAGTCCCTCTGCAGAAATCACACAGACCAGACATCTCCACAGACAGATACTTCTAGAGACAGCAGGTTCCTAGAGAAACCTCACTTCTGAACTGAGCGGTTTGGGCATGCTTACCATGGTACCATGTAAGTGAACGCTGAGATGTGAGTGAACACAGATTATGTAGCTGGTTCTGGGCGAGACAAACAAACCAGTCTTTAGCAGGATGGGAGGAAGTTTTGTCATCTTCAACATATTTGTGAATAAGAAAAGTCTTAGATTAAGTTGTTGGGGCTTGAACTGTGTCAAAAGACAGGTAGGAAAAGTGTTGAGGGGTACCAATGATTATGCCAAAACAGAATTATTTTCTGGAGTATATATAAATGGGGGAATTAAATAATGTCTTACTTTTGTTAAGTATTAACAATTCTATGTAGTATGTGCTCCTTCTCAACCTCTAATGACTCCTTTTATGTGAATTTGCTCTGGGCACATGCAGGAAGATCCAGCTGTGAAATATAAGTGAGAAGTGGGATGGCAGCCGGGTGGCCGGACTGATGACCACTGGTGGACAAAATGGCCAGGGACTAACTGCTGCTAAAGTGAGAGGCAGGAGAATGTGGCCAGAGGACACCAGTGTGGCAGAAAGACTGATTCAAGTGAGGGGAGTAGTGAAATCACAGGGCTTTCAAACCCGGGACAACAGTCAGAGAATAGCTTCGCACCTGATCCTACCCACACAAAGCCTATTATGGGAGATGGCAGTGAATTAATCAGGCTACAATGGCTGTACCTTGTGATTTGTGGAAGATCCCAAAATATTTTTGGATAATGCAGAAGAGAGATAAATGACTATATGAAGAAGAGGGGAAAGAAAGAAGGAAAAAAGAAAGGAAGGGAGGAATGAAGGATGGAAGGAAAGAAGGAAGGAATGTAGGAAACACTGAGTAGCATACAGGTGAAAGACGTAAAGACAGAAAAAGAAGGAAAGAAAGTGGGAGGAAGGAAACATATTTAGGGTTTATTATCATATTTATTATACTTTACATAAGTCTACATTTTACATATATTTACTCTAGAGGTAGGGACTATTATTATCACCATTTTATATATGGAGAAACTAAGGCTAAAGGAGGTTGAGAAAACTCTGTAAGTTCACATGCCTAGTAAGTGGTAGAGCAGAGTTCAAATCCACAAAAATTAACTCCAGCAAAAACAAATATAATATAATAAAATAAAAAGTATGTTCTCTAACAGATGTTCTGAAAGCACAGAGGAGGAAACAAGGTTAATAGCATAATCTCAATCTACTCCCTGTGACTCTTGCAATTAACATGATTTAGGGCACATTTGGTTGTTTTTGTTTAAATTTATTTGCAAATAAATTTTGTTACTTTACTCTCTTTTTATTTAGAAAGAGCTATCACTACATGCTAATTTCTAATGAGGATGGAAAATATTTAACACGATATCCTCTATTGTGTATAAGGTGTTACTTTTGGGTTTAGGTAGATTTTCTGTAATATTTTGTTGCATTTGTTTGATAAGTCTTGATAAACACACCTACTAACTGACTTACACTTGTCACTCAGCAGCTACCCATTCTGTATCTTCACATCTAAATTATGCAATTGAAATAAATGACAGCATAAGCGGAGATTTGTTTATATTTTTATTTAACTAATTTAAATATATATCATACACACATGGAAAAAATACATAGGGAACAAAAACATATACCATGAAATAGATACATATGTCTCAGCCATTCAGTCACCTTTCCTAGAGGCAACTGATGTTTCCAAGTTTTAGTATACCCTGCTGGAGATATTCAATGCATAGGCAAGCATATATAGATACAAATACAGAAACACACACACATGAATGATGACTTTCTTATTCTAAATCTTTTTTCACCTATGTATACATAGAAAACAGAAAAATAGGAATAGATAGATAATATAGGTAGATAGATGACAGATTGATGATAGATATAGATAGACAGATAGATAGATAGATAGAAAGAAAACTATTTCATATTAATACCTACAGAGCTGCCTCACTCTTTTTAGTGCCATATAGTATTCCATTTAATAGACATATTATGCCCATTAATTTCTTTACCACTCCTTGTTGATAAATATTTAAGTTGTTCTCACTCTGTGCTATTACAAACCATGCTGTAATGCATCTTTGTATGGATGTCATTTGGGACATATGTAAGTATATTTGTGGAATAAGTTCCTAGAAATAGAATTGCTGAATCAAAGGATATTTACATAATGTTGCTATGAGCACTAGGGTGCATATATATTTTCAAATTAGTGTTTTTGTTTTCTTTGAATGAATACCCAGGAGTGGAATTTTTTTTAATAACCAAGATATGGAGGCAACCTAAGTGGCCATCAACAGATGAATGGATGAAGAAGATGTGGTATACATATACAGTGGAATATTACTCAGCCATAAAAAAGAATGAAATCTTCCCCATCTGCAACAACATGGATGAAGCTGGATGGTAGTATACTTAGTGAAGTAATTCAGAGAGAGAAAAACAAATGTTTTCATTTATATGTGGAATCTAAAAAAAGAAACAAACGAACTGATAACAAAACAAAAACAGACTCACAGATGGAGAACAAACTAGTGATTACCACAGGGGAGAGAGATGGGAGGAGAGGTGAAATAGGTGAAGGGGATTAAGAGTTATAAACTGACAGTTATAAAAT
The DNA here is from genome assembly GCF_028021215.1 of Eschrichtius robustus. NCBI lineage: Eukaryota > Metazoa > Chordata > Mammalia > Artiodactyla > Eschrichtiidae > Eschrichtius > Eschrichtius robustus. Next base: position 82,170,945 of record NC_090829.1, on the reverse strand, counting down.
ACGTAAGTCACAGGAATGTAGTGTACACATAGGGAAAAAGTCAGTATTTTATAATAACTTTGTATGATGGGTAATCTATAAAGATATCAAATCACTATGCTATACATCTGAAACTAATATAAGTCAACTGTACTTCAATAAATAAATAAATTTTAAATTAAAAACTTTTAATATTACATTTTAATTTTTAAGAAATATTTGTCAAATTGGCTCATAGTCCTTGAATAATATATGAGAGTAACTATTTCTCTTTATCAACTTTTTTCATGTATGATTTTGCTGAGAAAATAAGTTTAAAAAAACAGCAACCCATTGTACAGTCAATTTTCATTTTTTAAATAAATAACCTTAAATTTCTTTTCATATATTCAAGAGGGAAGACAGTTATGTCCTATGTATCATGTTTTTATGTTCTTTAACCATATTTCCACTGTGCAGTTGATTAGGGCTGCCGTGAGTAGGTGTGTAAGATTCACTTCTAGATGAATGGCTCCCCTGGAGTACATAATCCTTGCAGCCTGTATGAAGCCTCACTGTTGATTATTCTCTATTCATTTTCAGGTATTCTTTGTGAGTTATAAAAATTCACATTTTGCACCTGATATGTATGGGAAATATCTCAGGTGATCAGTTGTGTTTTGACTGCATTGAAGTTTTGTTGTTGAGTTTGCTTCTTAAATTTTTATGAATCTAGTTTATCACTCTGGTTTTAGTGTGTCTAGGACTGTGTCACATTTAAGAAAGTCTGTTAATCCAACAGAATAAATATAACTCCTTTATACTGTCTTCTATAACTTTCATGATTTCATTTTTTACATATTAGTGCTTGATCTAACTGGAATTTCTTCAGATGTGAGAAATAAGAAAATGACGTTTTTCTGCAAGGTTACTCAGTTGTCCTAAAACCATTTAGGAAGTAACTTATGTTTTCTCTACTATTAGATGCAATTCATCTCTAACATATACTAAAATTCCATAACATTTGGATCTATTTCTGGACTCCTTTTTCTATTTCATTGATCTGTCTATTCATATACTAGAGATTCATATACATCAGTGCCATCCTGTCTTAATTATAGTAGTTTCAAAATTTTTCCCCTGTGACATCTCTTTTTCAGGTTCTCCTTGGCTATATTTTTTTCTTAATTTTTCCATTAGTTTCAGAATCACATTGGTTAGGCCTTAATAAGACCTGTTGATATTTTGCAGGGCTAGTATTTTATTTATATTAATTTGAGAGAAATAATGACATCTTTGTGAGTATTCCTATGCAGACAGAAGGTAAGCTTTCCCATTTGTTTGAATTATCTTTTGCAACTGTCAATAATGTTTATACATTTTCTTCTTGAACATTTATTGTTAAATTTATTCCTATAGTTGTACTGTTTTTGTTGTTGCTATTAGAAATGGGATCTTTTTAACCATCATTATTTTTCTTACTGGCTTTATCTATAGGAAGGCAACAGATTTTGGTATATTAATTTTATATTATGATACTTTATTGAATTCTCTTTATTTATAGCCTTTTTTGGTTATCTTAGATTTTCAAGTAGACAATTATATATAACATCTGCAGATAATTAAATTCTTATGTTTTTTATTTGTATATATTCTGTTTCTTTTTATCATCTTTTTGTATTCCTATTACCTGAGAAAAAAGTTTAATAATCTGGGAATTAATGGGCATCCTTGCTTTACCCCTGATGTTAGTACACATTTTTCACCAAGGTCTACTAGTATTTCACCAATAATCATGATGCTGGTTTCTAGTTTGAGATAAATATATTTCTATTTTAAAAATGGATTTTTTGTCAAGAATAGATTTTATTGAATGTCTTTTCATCATCTAAGATGACATAGATTTCTCTTAAATGTGGTGATTAGTAAATAGATTTCCTAATATTGATCATCCTAATATATCTTGAATAAGGTTCCATTTGGTGAAGGAGTATTATTTTACTATGCTGTTTGGTTATATTTGCCAATCAGGCAACTGTAGAACATCTCCCTAGTTAATATTTTCCTAGTAGAACGCCACTGGTTTTTAATACTCAAACTTTACAAAACATATATATCTCTCAGTATAATGCTTTTCAGCTGATGTTTTTATAGGAAACTATATTTACAGCTCCAAAATTCAATGCATCATATATAACAAAATGATGTGCAGAAAACCCTCATGTTACATTCCACATAAAATGTCAACAAGGAGGATATGCATGACAGCAATATATGAAACATTTCTTTTAAAAATAGCCCAATGTCCGTTTTCCACTTTTCTTCTTTCCCCTTCTCTTTCTTTCACTTCTCTTCCCTATCTGAACAACTCACTCCAAAAGGCATTAGGTGGAACCAAGTAACATAGGCATCTGCACAGTGGTAAGAAGGGGAAAAAGCAGTGGCCCTGACTGAAGTGTCATGGCCTGAGGATAGTGATGATGACATCCATATGGGAGGGGAAAGGAGTGACCAGCATTGGGTTTCAGAACCTGAGTGTGTTGCGCAGGGTGTACAACAAGGCTTTGGCAAGTGGCTTATAGCATGGGGAATTCCAACACAGGCAGAGTAAGAGCTTCCTCACAACAAGATGGCCCCATGTAGAGTAGGGAGGGGTAAAGAAGACAGTCATATTATGTAGGAGAGGCGACAGCAACAGTGTGGTATTGGTTATATACACACAAAAAAGATAAAGTGAGTAAACATATTAAGAATAAGGAGAGTCTGGTTTCTCACTGTCAGAGAAGATAATTACAAACATTCAAAGGGAGAAAACTAAGGTGAATCCTGTGGTATTTGGATTAGAATTGGAGGTACTAGTGAACATCTATGGATTTCAATATAGAGAGACAGATAGCTATAGAAACAAATATAGATGTAAATATGCTTATGTGTATACATATATTACCTAGCTCTGGTCACCAAGACAGCCTAGGGACAGTGACACCCCAAAAGTTATGAGCACACCTAGCCCTCAGATCTTGGCTTATAAATACCATTCTCCACTCCAAGAAACCAAGGATCCTTGGAGAAATGGCTGATTTCAAGGTTGGAGTAGGGATAGTACAAAAGAAGCCAGGAATATCTTATTGTGAGAGGAACTAAGAGAGTGCTTAAACTATGACAAGAACATGTTAAAACCAGCTTAAAGGAGCTTTCAATGGTCCAAACAGATAATATGAGCATAAAATTAAATACTGATATTAACAAATTATGACCCATTATACAAAATAGGAATCCATGAATCCATATTGATATAAATAATGAATACGTTGAAAGTTTTATGAGGATCGCAATATTTACCTAGTCCCAGAGTACAATGGTTCCCCTAAATATTTATTAATTATGAACGGAAAAGAGTAATTTACAATGGAAAAATCTTGCATAAACCAACCTTATCAAGTAATCAAAGATAACACCATCAGTTATGTGATAAACTGAAATCACGGGTCCACCTAATAGGAGGTAAAGAGAAGAACACAATGTCACTTTTGTAATATTTTTGCCTGAAATACACAGCCTGAATCTAATCATGAATAATAAATTAGCATCAGAAGAACCCAAAGTGAGGGTCATTCTACAAAATAATGTAGTAATGTCTGTGATTTTCAGAAGTTTTAATGTTATAAAACTCAGTGAAAGACTGAAAAACCTTTCAAGATTGAGGTGAACGAAAGAGATATAACAACTAAATATAACATTTTGTTTCTGAAACAGAAACTTTATTATAAAGGATAATAACTGAAGTAATCATTGAAATCTGAGTTGGGTCTCAGGATTCCTATATCAATGTCTTTGCTTATAAAAATAAACACTAATGTATTCAAGGATAACAGGGCATTATATCAGCAAATAGTTCAGGCAAAAAAGTATATATATATATGTATTTACTGTACTTGAAACTTTTTGTAAGACTGAGTTTCTTTCAAAGTAAAAAATAAAATAAAATAAATTTTTTTAAGGCCTAGACATCTGACTTCTGGGAAAATAAGGTAGACATTCTTTTCCCTATTCCATTTGCTAAGTGCAATGATAAATCCTGGACATTATATAAAATAAAAAGAAGAGTCTAAAAGATAGAGAAATGAGGCAGGCACTATGGTGAGCACTAAACATATATTTATTTACCTGTAGAATTAAAACTTCATGACAGTTACAAGTAAAAGAATATAGTATGTAATAGTTTTGTGCTCTGATAATATAGGTGAAATACAACAATCAAAAATGGGGAAATAAAGGCGAGAAAACATCAAAGTAGAATAGACTTGTTGAATGCCTCATAGCTTATATCTAAGATAAAGGAATATTACTTCAGTTCAGAACCTGGTAGATAAAGACTGGAGGGGAAGAAGAAGTTACTAGTTATTCCAATATTGCTAATAGTAGGGAACCAATAGAAAATAACTAAGTAAAAAAAAGGAATTTAGAACAGCATATAAAAATGTTAGTACAAAAGTAAACAGTAGTACAAAAATGCAACCTTCCTGACACCAAAAAATATACTCAAGAAATATTTAAAAAACAAATAATGGAAGAATAGATCATAATGTCTTCAGTAATTATATAGAAGAGGCAGAATAGAGTGAAGGGAACAGGGAAAGAAGCTTGAATTCTTTGAATATGTTTTTTTAATATTTGAGTTAGGAACTCAATATTAAACTCAATATTAAATATTGCTCAATATAGAGCAATATTCCCCCAAACAATTTGAAAAATATTAAAATTATAAGTCAATCTCTTCAACTAAAAATAAAATAAACCTAAACATGTATTCAGTTGAATGAACCATTCCAAGAGACTGTAAAACACACTAATTCAATGTAACATGACTAGTAGAATATACTCTAGTGGAAAAAGTGCAAACAGGGTCTTCAACTGTTTTCACTAGTCAAAATTATTTGTAGTTGTAGATTTTTACATCTGTATATTACGGGATAAAGCAAATAAGTAACTGTGGGACATTTTATCATTTTCAGCACCACCACTGAGAACTGTAATTCCTTCCACGTGATAAAGGCAATATAGTTGAAAGAAAGAAGACAAGTTAAAAACTTGTTATTCCTACTTTCAAACTCATGGAAATATCAAAATAAACTCACGATACAGTGTATTTTATCTTTAAAAAAATACATCCTAGCTCTGTTCACTGAAAAGACTTAGAAACAATGTCCAAACCAGTAGCAATATATACTCCGATTGTCCACATTGTAGTCTCCATATACCATTTTACACTTAAAGGAACCAGGACTTCTTAGAGAATTGGCTGATTCATTTCTGTATGAGTCTGGAACATTTTGACATACCAGAGAAACTATCAAAGACTGTTAAGTTGGGGTCAGAATAACTCAGGAGCCAATTCGGAAAGGCTCCCACTATCAAAAATGGGAAAATTTGCGCATCAATTAGAACTAAAACTGTAATGAATTGAAACATAACAAATATATTTCAAACTATTAGTTCAAATAATAGTAAATTTTTTATCTTAAATGGTTACTATGCTAATGGTTCAATTTATTATTTGAAATCTTTTATTTGAAGAATAAAAGGAAATAATCAGATATTCATGCTAACTTTCCCATATTCTATCAAGACAGATAACCAAATCAAGATAAAGGGAAGTGACTTTTTATAGAAATACTCTGGGTAATAAATAAAGAAGAAATGATAGAAGTAAAATATCACCATAAATAAATGGATCAATAATTGATCTAGACAGTGTATATCAGGGACTGCTAACAACCAGGCATTATGTGAAAACATCAGTAATAAAATAGTCATGCTGACAATGTTGACACTCAATCTGATCAAGCCCCTAGGTCAAACTACAATTTACACAGAATAAGTAGTGTTAAATTCCACCAAGGATATGTTATTAGCAAAATTTAGAGTGGTGAAAATTCTCCAGAACAAATGAGCCAGCCTCTTCAACAGAGAAATTACAAAATTAAGTAAATAATAAGAAAAAAAGTAAAAATAGAAGAAAAGGAAGCTAGGAGATTAAAAGATTTAAAAGATAACACTCACTGACAGCATCGTAGTCTTATTTGGATTCTGAAATGTTTTATATGTATATGTATAATATATATATATGAAATTAAAACAACATTTTTAGAGGTTTGGAAATTTGAACACTGATGGCTATTTAATGATACTAAGAAATTACTGAGAATATTTAGTTGTGATAATTTTATGGTTACTTTTTTAAAAAGCCCTTGTGTTTTAGAGATATACAATAATATATGTATAAATTAAGGAATAGGATATCTGAGATTAGCTTCAAAATAATATTGAGGGAGTAAGAGGGTGAGAATGAAACTAGATTGGGGCTAAAACTGATCATTGTTAAATCTGGGTGATGATAAATGGGGGTCCATTACACTACTCTGCCTACTTTGGTAGATGTTAGAAATTTTCCATGATAAAAGTTTTTTTAAAAATTGAGAAAAGGAAGGGGACAAGTGATGACAAAATAATCATGATTTATGAGAATTACTTGAAAATAGACTTGTTTTAATTGGCTATAATAAGGAATTAAAAAATACATTTAATTTCATATACAATTATCAAATAAAGTGCTATATCCTCTGACCTTCACTATGGAGAATAATTATCTTATATAGGCTTTATCACATAAGAGAGTATCTTATCTCTCAGGCACAGTGATTGTATCAGGAATGAACACAGATTCAAACAGAGAGAAACAATATGAGAATTCTGGCAACTGAGAGGGTGCCCCCTTTATCTGCTATATACAGACTATACTAGGTTTGTGTATATAATCCTAGGTTTGCTGAAGACCCCCATACAGAGACAAGCTGCATCAGAGTTAGTGCATCCCCAGAAGAAAGCAGATCCATGACAGAGAAAAAGACTAAGTCCTAACAATGTCATGTACCTCCCTCTGGAACCGTCTAGCTATAATTAAACAGGGTCCTCTGTACTTCAAAATAGTTTTTTAAAAGAGTATTTATTATTAAACATCAATAGATTTTGGTAAATTCTCTCTTAGCATTGTTGGAGGAATCATGGAGAAATATGAACTGGAAGATGGTAGTTACATAGATTCCCAACAACTTGAACAGTTACACATAGAATGTGGATAAATGATAGTTACAGACCTGAGGGGAGGATTTGTTCTCCAATATTCTTAGTCTGTACTAACCAGCATTTTATCATAATCCTGGATTAAGATACAAAAGGCATACCTATCAATTTTTATGTGCACGAATCTGGGAGTCATCAATAAATTACACAATTTTAAAAGAAGATTTAGAGATATCATAATAGCTAAAAAAAATGGTTACATTTGAAGAGATTCTGTTTTATATAGATAAATTAATAGTTTTGTACAAAACCTAAAGAAGTCAATTTCATAAGCACACAGAAAGAAAAAAGAATCTAACAGCAAATAATGGGTAAAGGCCTGGGATTTCAATTTAATGCAAGTTCAACTAACCTGTTTATAATTGTGTCAAAACAAAAACTATATATATATATATATATATATATATATATATATATATATATATATATATATATATATATATATATATAATTTATATATTATCTATATAGATAATATATAAATTTTAATAGGAGTAATATCTCCAAATCAACAGAAGTAATAGTCCCAACTGCATTTTGCCTTTTGCCCTTGCCAGAGTATTCAGTTCTTATTAACATATTTAAGGAAACAATTTTTAAAAGTGGAAGACTCTATAGGAGGAGAAAGGATGATTATCAAGAAAGCTTGTAATGGTTAATGATCTGAGACTGTTTAGCCTAAGGAAAATCAGACTGTATGGCAACTCTCTTATTTAATGAAAGAGGTGAAAACATGTGGGAAAGGTATTCAATTTATTCCATGTAGACCCAGAGCTGGGACCCAAGGATGGAATTACAGAAATGTTAGGTTTAAGCTTAAGAAAAGAAAAGATCTTCTAACAATGAGGGCTGTCTGAAATCAGAATTTTCCTTATGGAAGCAGTAAACTCACTAATCACCGCAAACGCTCCCGATGATCACCCCTTTAGGTGACTAGATACCTCCTCATTAAAGGCAGGTGGGAATTTGAGCTAAATGACCTTTATAGGCCTTTTACGATTTAATATCATATTATTAAATTAACTGTACTAACAGTCAAATAAATCAGATTTGTTATCAGGCATTTCATAAACCTTATCTATAACAGGATGATATTATTTTATATTTGCCATTACCCATTTTTTAAAAATTATTGAGCATGAAGTACAACACAAGAAAAACTCTCAGCTTCTTGTATGTATTTGCCCCTGCTTGACTCCAACTTTTCCCCATTGTACCTTTCAATCTAACCAACTCAGCTAATCCACCAAGCATGCCACTCCATGCACTTAATAATATCTAATGTGTTAGCCAAAGTTTCCATTAAACTTTACATTTTGTGAATCAGCAGCTCTCTAATTGATTTAAGTTGCTTCTTCCTTTCTCTACTGATTGCCAAGCAAAAGTTCACAACAGATATATGAATATATTCTGCTAAGCGTAATCTAAAGCCACATAACTCTTCACAGCAAAAACCACACGAAAGCTTACCTAGATTCAGGGCATCTTATATGCCTAAAACTTAAATTTGTGATTTATTGCATAAAATGGAATCAAAGGTCACACTTCTCCTTGTTTCTTTTAATCTAAATATTAACTTATAAATTAGAGTATATTTCACCAAATTCAGGTGTTTAAGATGTAACCCTGAATATCTCTAGTTTGCATCACTCTAGATGGATGATGTGTGAAGCCATAAATCAACTTATTCATCAAATATTTATTGAGTGGCTATTTGTCACACCTTGTCCTACACCCTGGGAATAAAAGGTGGACAAAACAGTCATGATCCCTGTCTTCATGAAGCTTAAAATCTAGTAGAATAGACATCAATCACTAACACATGGATATCCTATTATCAAACATAAAACTTGAGTTGTGATAACTACTACAAATGAGAGGTACAGGATGTTGTGAAAGCACATGAATGGGATTAGGCCCTGTCAAGGTCAGGGATATCTCCCCTTTAGCAGAGACAATAGAGCTTCTTTAAAGAATGAGTGAAAGTTCGCCAAGACACGGAGAGCCACTTTATGCTTACAACATTGCAAATGCTTCCCAGTGGAATAAACCATCTCAAGTATAAAAGAATGGAAGAGATCTGTGTGGCCAGAACCAAGAGGGGCATGAAAAAAAGAGCCTAGTGAGACACACCTGGAAAAATAGGTAGGGCCAGACCACGCAAACCCTTCAAAGGGGCAGGTGGTCAATATGATTGGGATTAGATAGCATTTCAAATAGTCATGGATCATGTGGTGAGACGGGAGAGGTATAATGATGCAGAGTGGAAGCCAGTAAACTAGTTAGGGGGCTATTTTACTGGTCGATTTGAGAGAAGGGTGGCTTGGATTGGATTGACCATGAAAGTAATGAAATTGGTTGTATTCAGGAGATATTTAGAAGGTAAATGTGATAGGATTTGAATACATCTAAATCTGTCTTTTGCCTGTAACTTACATTTAAATAAACTGAGTTGCCTAGTGTCTCTTTATCCAGAGAATTCCCCGAGTTCATGAGCTACTTTAGTCAGGGTTCTCCAAAGAAATAGAACCAATTGGAAATATAGAGGAAGATTTATTTTAAGGAATTGGCTCACACAATTGTGGAGGCTGGCAAGTCCAAAATTGTAGGGAAGGCCAGCATGCTGGAAATTCAGGCAGATTCCCATGTTAGTCTGCTGGCAGAATTCCTTCTCAGGACAACCTCAGATTTTGCGCTTAAGGTCTTCAAGGGATAAGAGACGAATGAGGCCCAGCCACATCACTGAGGGTGCTTTACTTACAGTCGATTGATGGTAAATCAACCTTCACAGCAACATCTAGACTAGTGTTTGACCAAATAACTGGGCACCACAGCCAAGCTGACACATAAAATTAAACCACTGCATGAGCCATGTATAAATTTACCTCTTTTGGTACCTCAGAGGATCCCTCTAAATTTGGCATTGAAATCTAGTGAACAAATCCATATGAACCATATGAATTTATTAGCTCTAGTAAATGAACTTTAATAAAACATTATTTATTTTAGCTTCAGGTTTTCCAGGATTAAAAATTATAGTTTGTTTTCAACTTTGCTCATGCCCAGCCCGCTGTTATACTTATCTCCTTCCTCAAACAACTGTAAGCTCCTGGATTTTCTAGAATAGCATAGACATTAAGAATAAGGAAAAATGTATTATGTTAACTTTGATGCATGTCTTGGTCTGAGATTAGTCTAACATGACCTAGAAACAAAGCTACATGACACTACAAATCTGCCCAACTTCTTAGCACATCTGTGAGGGATTTGAGTATTGGAAAGTCCCCAGTGTACTAGCAAACCTGGAGGTTTTATTGAAAACTAAGAAATTTATTAAAAGTTTTCATGAGGTCCAATCATGCCAAATACTTGCAGGAACTCACTTTAACAATCCTGGAGACAAAGAAATGACCACATTTTTCTTCTATTTTGGTAAGTTGACTTCCTCATTTTTTCTCCTATATGAATTTCCCAAGCATAAGCAACACCACCACCATCAGAATGATAACTCCGGTGTGTGTGTGTGGGCACACACGTGCATTTCATGTAAATCTTCAGCAAAATTTTGAAGTTAAAATAAAGAATATTTTCTGATTTCTCCTTGTTGAAGTGTCCATTTACACATCATAGCCCCCAGCACATCACTTCCCCTCCCCCATCAATGCATACACAGACACACACTGTGGAATTAATATATATTTCCCCTGATATTTCTGTAATAAAGGCAGTATATCAATCTGGAGGATGAATGCAGTGCATCTTCCTGAGAGTAAAGCGTAAAGAGAATAAAGAACCTTCCTTCTTTATTAGAAGATTTGGAGGAAAACTGTTGTCAAATAACTAGCTGGAATTTTTAAACATTTCTCTTGTCTCTTCCTAGGACTTATTATCTTTATCTACTATTTCTACTGTCTCTTTAACTTTTCTATGTCTTCATTCTGGCCTGCCACCCACTAAGAGGTTTCCTCAATCTGAACTTCCCACTCACTGATTCATCTTCAGTTCTGTCCATCCTACTGTTCATCTCAGCTCTTGTGTTCTTAATGTCCACTACTATTTTTTCAGACCTAATATTTCTGCTTGATTCTTAGTATAAATTTTTCTGCTTCATATCCTCCTATAGTTCATTGAGCATATTATTTTGCTTATTATAAATTCTTAATTCATCAGTTCCAGTAATTCCCATATTGTATGATCTGTTGTCTTTCTTTACTGTAGTTCAGCTTCTCAATTGCTTGATTATTTTGGTCAGTGGACTCATGCTCCCCTGAGTATATCAGCTACCATATCAGGTAATGTGTAAGGGAGAAGGGCCAATACCCAGTCCCTACTTTGTGTCCTCCTTGGCGAGTTGCAGAAGTGAAGGGATGAGCCCTGGGGAAGATTCCATTACAGGCAGCATTTCCTGCTTCCATTTGTTGCCACATTGTACCAATTAGGGATCCATTTTTTAACCACTAGAATGAAGCAGCACTGGGAAGGGGCAGCCTCTTTAGTAATTATCATTTGCCCTGGGAGTTCGGAAGAGAAGAGGGTAGAGAAGTAAATACCTGAGAGCAGCCAATCAGCCAGTCATTGGGCATCAGCTACTTACCCCAGCAGCCCTTTTTATGGCTTGATATCGCCTTCCAACACCAGGTGGCCTGAGCTGTTGCTGAGACGATGGAATCAGCAATGATTGCCTAACTCACTGTGAAGGAAAAGCAAGAGCAGAATCTAAAAACCACCCTCAGCCATCTTCTACTGCTGTGTCTGGCTGACCTCTATTCTGAGTTCCTGAGACACCCAATTTCAAGCTTTCTTATTATTTTTGTATTCATTTCTCAGATGAGCTGCCCTCTAACCTCTTTATGGTTGATTTTAGAGACGGAGCTAACAGCTCATGCTATATCATTTTTTTTAGGAACCAGAATCCAAAACATAGTTTATCTCCTAAACATTATTATTTATCTCCTAAACAACATTATTATGGAGTAGAATGTAGGTTCACCTGAATATATCAGATAAAATACAAAAATTAAAATACTTTTTGGGGAATTCCCTGGCAGTCCAGTGGTTAGGACTCCATGTTTCCACTGCAGGGCACACTGGTTCGATCCCTGGTCGGGGAACTAAGATCCCGTAAGCTGCAAGGCACGGCCAAAAATAATAATAATAAACTAAAATAAAATGCATTTTGTTCTTGCAGAATATTTCTTCAAATTATGCCCGACGTGTACTTTCTTCAGTTCCCAGGGTGTACCTGTTCGATCTACTTTGCCATTTTAAGTCATCTTTGGGAAAGTCTCAGAAGTGCTGGTTTCAGTAATCAGTGGAATAATCCTTTGTTACAAATCCCACCAGTCTGCCCTCAGAAGAATGAGATTCACTGGTCTGTAACTCTTGGTCTCCAGGGAACCCTTCTCACTCATGGTTCGGAGTTTCCTTGGCAATCACACAGCAGAGTGGCCTGTATATGGCAGCATGCATATTTATGCCGAAGACTCCACAGTTTCACCCCTGAGTTCCTTTAAAACTCTCTTGACAGGTCATTAGCAGCAGAGGGACTAGGGGATCTGAGAGATGTTGGGACCACAGAACAGGGAAAGAGAACACAGAACCCTTACCAAGTACCAGGACCTGGGCACAGTCATGAACCAGATATGCAACAGGTCTCGAGTGTGTACATTTATATACAGCAGAGTAAGAGAGGATTCTAAAGTCTGAAAGGTCAGTGATTGTGCACATGGGGAGACAGCATGCAACTTGGAGCATGGACTCTATAGAGGAAATAGGAACAGAACACAGAGCAGAGAGGAAAGCACGGTCTGTACTGGGATGCCTCAGCAGGTGACCAGCTGCCTTCACGTTCCTCTCACCTGGGTGTGAACCAGTCTGTACTGAACCTGGTCAGGGGGAGACACTTGCAAATAGCTGCCATGCTAGACAGTGAGTCTAAGAGTAGGAGGAGCAAAGGCATTTTCCTGACAAAAAAACTACGATGGATGATCTCAGTCCAAGTTATTTGTCTTCATCTAGTTTTTCAATTACGTATAGAACATACCTAGCATTTCCTGGCATTTGATCTAGTATCTTTGATCTGTCTTTGTTAAGATATAATTTGGAATTGGAGGTTCCTTTAATGTCTTCCTCAGAAAACCCCCCAAGCAAAGAATTCATTTCTTCTCCTTGCTCTCTCTTTTGTTCCCAAGTGCAGCCTTCACACAACCATTGCCAAGGGTTTTTCCCTCTGGTTTTCTGCCTTTGGTGTGCTTAAAGAAATTATTATTGGCATTAGAGAACCTTGCATGTTTTCCTTAAATTATTTTTTTTATTTGCCTAATGTTTACTATGCCTTTGACCTGCCACAATTCTGTGCTACCTTGGTCTCATCTCTTAACTAATTTTCCTGTTTCTGCAAACATAATTTTCCTCATTGCAGGGCTCCTTTTTGAAAACTTGACTTTCAGGCTTACTGTGATTTATGTGCTTTCAATTTTTTTCCCTTTCATGGTATCCTTAACATTTTCTTTAAGTTTTTTTTTTATAAATTTATTTATTTATTTTATATTTTATTTTTGGCTGCATTGGGTCTTCATTGCTGTGTGCAGGCTTTCTCTAGTTCTGGCAAGCGGGGGCTACTCTTCGTCATTGCAGTGCGCGGGCTTCAGTAGCTGTGGCTCGTGGGCTCTAGAGCACAGGCTCAGTAGTTGTGGCAGATGGGCTTAGTTGCTCTGCGGCATGTGAGATCTTCCCGGACCAGGGCTCGAACCCGTGTCCCCTGCATTGGCAGGCAGATTCTAAACGACTGTGCCACCAGGGAAGTCCTCCTTAACATCTTATTTTGTCAATTTTCAATCTCTAAATTTCAATTTTATGATGAATGTCTTTTTTCTTGCTCACTTTCCTTTCCCCATAAGATCACTGTGTTAAATTTTGGTGCTGCTTCTTATTTTCCTTAAAAATAAATAAGGCACAAACTTTTGTTCCCTACAAAGAACCAAGCCAATGTAGAGATTTTCTTTGTGAATTTTAAGATAGCCCATTCTAGGAAGTAGACCAAACTCATCCACACACTTTGCTTCTACTTAAGATTTCACCCTGGCTTGGCTTCTATCGGGTGGATACTCCATTGGGTGGATACTTGAAAACATTCTATCTAATTTGACTGCCCAAATTCAGTTTCTGTCTCATAGGAGGTGCGTGGTGTACTGCTTTTATATTTTTGTCACTTTGCTGCGTGAGGTTTTCTGCTCAAGCTTTACACATATATTGCCTCCTTCTCTGATCCTATTGATCATCTTAACTGTTGCCAGATTTTTATCCCAGAAGCCCCACGTTCACCCAAGAGCAATTAACTGAGCAGTCACTATGTGTCAGCACTATGCCAGGCCCAGGGAGACCTGGCAGTCACCAAGAAAGAGAGAATTCCAGCTCTTAGAAAGCTGAGAAGTCTTCAAGGCTCTCCACCACTGTCAAGCAAACATTTATAATTTTCATAGATGCATTTTTAGATCAAAGTAGACTTATTATTTTAAAATTATCTTTGGGAACATATGTATATGTATAACTGATTCACTTTGTTATAAAGCAGAAACTAACACACCATTGTAAAGCAATTATACTCCAATAAAGATGTTAAAAAATAAATAAATAAAAGCTATTTGAAATAAATAGAAAAAAATTTAAAAATAAACATAAAATTATCTTTGTCATTTGGTGTTGTCAGTAAAAGTCATCTTTACTTTCTTTGAATATGACATTATCTAATGAGTCTGAGTAGATGCGGTGGGAGGTGAAAAGGCTTGGTCAATTCTTACAAGAAATTCCTTTGTGCTATACTATAGTTTTCACTGAGGTTTTAGTTAAAAAGTAAACTGTTTTTTGATTTCTGATTCAAAAAATTGATAACCCCTGAGGCAGCCTCTCCGCCTAAAAATACCTATGAAAACCATAAAAGGTGGAAATAATAAAAACATCAAAAAAGACTGACAGTTAAAAAGTTATCTGGATCTAAGAGAAAACTTTGCTAACTATCCAGGCTTTATCTTTCTTTCAACAGAGCTGCCACATCCACTGAAACCAAAGCCCAGTGCACCTCCTTCTTGCCTCACTTTCATACCTCTAACCTACAACACCTCTTCTATGCAGGTGATGCCTTTTAATTAAATATAATTCTCCTTACCCTACCCTATAATGTGAATTTCATATTTTTACTTTATGACACTCTGAGAAGACAAATATATCAAAGCCTTAATAATCTTAGTATGAGCTAACATTTGTAGGAGATTATTCTGTGCAAAACATGGTTCTGAGCACTTCACATATATTATTTCATTGAAACCTCACAACTCTCTTATGAGGGGTATTACTCCCATTTTATAGATGAAAAAATGAGGAATAGAAGTTCTCTGTCACAAGATTACTTACAAAGGAAGAGGCAGGGCCAGGATACAATAAGCATTCTAGCTCTAAGTACCTTAGTGTAAACTAGGATGATCTAGAAATCATGTGTCTGGAGGCTCTGAGCCTAAGAAGTTAATTGACCCCTGCTACTGATCATAATTCCTGCCATATTGTTATGAAAGACAACGTGTTGACACTACTGTGTATGATGATGTGTCAGAGTTAAATTTTCAAGGAAAGAGAGTGAGTGCATATGAAAAAGTGATTACAAGGTGGAAAGAACAGAGCTGAACTTTATTTTCCAATTTATGTAAATACTCCTCTTTTTTCTTCCTTTTTCCAAATCAATTTGATAACACCTTCAGGGACCATTCTTCTTATAAAAATCATAGGTGTTTATTTCTACTGCATTTTAACTTTTATTCAATCTGGGGAAGTTACTTACCCTCTTTAAACCTCAGGTTTCCATTCATGTCTCTTCTCAAGTGCTCAACTAATCATAGTTGAAGTTATTATTTTTATTAGTATCATAGTCATTATTAGTAGGTTTTTTTTACATCTTTGGCCAAAAGCTCTTTGAGAACATCAGCAATGGCTTATTGTTCTTTACGTCCTCACTGACTAGCATTGTAATTGTTACATTGCAGGTGCCCAATACACGTTAAAGGAACATTAAACTTAATAACCAAACTATAAATTTGCTGAAAAGTATCTCAGACACAGAGTTAGCACCAGGGTTGAGTGCCCAAAAGATGACACATCTGATGACACAAGCCTTATTTTCCTTCCACAAAATCTGTGCCCAAGGGGTCCCTACATGGTAGCACCATGCCCTTGAATAGAGACAGGAAGAAAAATCTGCCCAAAGTTGGCTTGAAAAAGTCATCACATATATTAGGTCTATAGTGATTTAAATTATTCAATATTCAATATAGAAAAGAATACTTCAGTTTCCATGTGCCATAATGAAAATTCTAGACTAGTTTGTGAGTGCTTCTGCAACCACAGATTACATCAAGAGAAGCACAAACACAAATACTCATCACCCCTGAGAAACAAAAATCTGCAGTTTTCATGGTATCTGAGAGGAAAACTAGACAAGTTAATTAATTTATCTTTTCTCTCCCAAACAGAAGCAATAGTGTGACCCACAAACTTTCACAGCATTTATATGTAGTTGTCTTTTGTTTTAAAGGCAAGAGAAATAGAAGTGTTTTCCCAGAGAATGGGCACTATGGGTTACAAGAACAGATGTTCAACATAATAGACTGTACTGTGGTAGAGCTGTGTGTTTGCCAAAGTGAGAGCCACCCATATAGTCTTAAATAAATTTATGTTTTATGTGTTTGTAATATGTGGGAACTTAAAGAATGAAAAGCCCAAGACAAGACATTATTTGCCCTAGTTTATGGATGATATTGTGTACCAGTCCCATCATGGTCCAAATGCTTGTCACATGAATACTTTAGCAGTTTCAGGAACTAAAATATTAGTCTCCTAAAACAAGGTTTATCAGAAATCATCCAATACATGAATCAATACTTGCCTAGAGAAGAGCTGAAATAAGCATTAGGATGAAAAGAAAATGAGAAGAGGGGGAGGGGAAAAGGAAGCATAAAAATGGTGGGTGTAAAATTTATGGGATATTGCAAAAGCTGTACTTTAAAGGAAATTAATAGCTACAAATACTTTATTTAGAAAAGAAAAAGATCTTAAATCAATAACCTCATCTCCCATTGTAAGAAACTAGGGAAAAAAGTGCCAACTGAACCCAGAGAAAATGGAAAGAATGAAATAGGTATGATAGAGCAGACATTAATGAAATAGAGAATAAAAAATAATAGAGAAAATCAATAAAAATAGAAATTGATTCTTGAAAAGATCAACAAAATTGACATGCCTGTGGCTAGAATCCAAGAAAAAAGAAAAGACTCAAATTACTAAAATTAACAATGAAAGAACAGACATAGCTACTGACATTATAGAAATAAAAAGAATAATAAGGGCCTAGAACAAACAACTATATACCAATAAATTAACTTAAATGAAATCAAAATTCTTCGAAAAAGATAAAAACTACTAAAATTGACTTAAAAGGAAATGGAAAATCTGAATAGACCTATAAGTAAAGATATTTATTTAGTAACTTTAAAAAATCCCACCAAGGAAAGCTCACTTCAGATGCCTTTACAGGTGAAAACTACCAAACATTTTTTTTTAATAACAATTTCTCACAAACTCTTCCAAAAAATAGAAGAGAAAGGGACTCTTCTTACTTATTTTATGAGGTGACTATTGTCTTTACACCAAAACCAGACAAAGAAATTACAAGAAAAGAAATGATAGAACAATATCCTTATGAATATAGATGTAACTTCCTCAACAAAATACTAGCAAACAGAATCTAACATTTAAACAGAATTATAAACTGATCACAAGTGACTACTGTGAACAATTATATGCTAACAAATTTGATAATCTAGAAGAAATTGATAAATTTTTAGAAACATACAACCTACCAAAACTGAATTATAAAGAAATTTAAAAATCTGAGCAGACTTATAACTAATAATGAGATTAAAGCAGTAATTTAAAAACAAAACAAAACAAAATAAAAAACCTCTTAACAAAGGAAATCCTAGGACCAGATGGCTTCACTGGAAAAATCTACCAAATATTTAAAGAAGAATTAACACCAATCCTGCTCAAATTTTATTAAAAAATTGAAGAGGAGGGAGAAATTCCAAATAAAGCCAGCATTACCCTGATGCCAAAATCAGAAATAGATACCATGAGAAAACTACAGACCAATATCCCTGATGAATACTGATGCAAAAATCATCAAGAAAATGCTAGCATCAAGAAAATACTAGCAAACCAAATTCAACAACACATTAAAGTGATTACACATCATAACAAAGTAGGATTTATTTCTGGAATACGAAGATGGTTCAATATAAAATCAGTCAATGTAATATAGCACATTAAGAGAATAAAGGACAAAAACCACATGAGCATCTCAATTGATGCAGAGAAAGCATTTCACAAAATTCAATACCTTTTGTGATTAAAAACGCTCAGTAAGCTAGGAAGAGAAGGAAATTACCTCAACATAAGAAAGGCAATGTATGAAAAGCCCACAGCTAACTTCATACTCAGTGGTGGAAAAATGAAACCCTTCCCTCTAATATTAAGAACAATGCAAGGATGCCAACTCCTGCCATTTCTATTCAACACAGTACTAGAAGTCCTAGCCAGAGCAATCAATCAAGAAAAAGAAATAAAAGTCTTCCAAATAGGAAAGGAACAAGTAAAATGTTGTTTGCAGATGATGTGATCTTACACATAGAAAACCAAAAAGATTCCATAAAAATACTGCTAGAACTAATGAACAAATTCAGTAAAGTTGCAGAATACAAAGTCCACACCCCAAAAACGGTTGTGTTCCTATACACTAACAATTAATAATCCTAAAAGGAAATTAAGAGAACAATTCCATTTATAATAGTATCAAATAGATATAACATATTTAGGAACAAACTTAACCAAGAAGGCAAAAGACACATACACTGAAAACTGCAAAACACTGATGAAAGAAATTAAAGATGGTACAAATAAATAGAAAGACATGTAGTATTCATGGACTGGAAGACTTAAAATGTCCATACTACTCAAAGTAATCTATAGATTCAATGCAATCCTTATCAAAACCCCAACAACATTTTTTTGCAGAAACAGAAAAATTCATCCTAAAATTATATGGACTGCAAATAGCCAAAATTTTCTTGAAAAAGGAAAACAAAGTTGGCAGTCCCACACTTTCTGATTTCAAAACTGACTACAAAACTACAGTAATCAAAACAGTGTGGTACCCACAAAAAGACAGACATATTGACCAATGGAATATAACAGAAAGCCCAGAAATAAACTCTCATGTATATGGTCATATGATCTTTGACAAGAGTGCCAAGGCTACAATGGGAAAAAGACAGTCTCTTCAACAAATAAGGCTGGGAAAATGGAATATCCACACACAAAAAAGAAGTTGGATTCTTCCCTTATACCAAAATAAATAAAGCACCCCATGCTTTAAGGGAGTTGGTGCTTCACTTAACTCAAAATAAATAAAGACCTAATATATAATGTGAAAGTATAAAAGTTCTACAATAAAAAATAGGGGGAAAGCTTCATGCCACTGGATTTGGCAATGCTTTCTTGGATATGATACTGAAAGCACATGCACAAAAAGCAATAATCAACAAGTGGAACTATATAAAACTTAAAAACTTCTGCATGGCAATCAACAGAGTGAAAAGGCAACCTATGGAATGGGAGAAAATATTTGCAAACTGTATCTCTGATAAGGGATTAATATCCAGAGTACATAAATAATGCCCACAACTCAACAACAACAACAAGAAACAATTAAATTTAAAAATGGGTAAAGGACTTGAATAGATAATTCTCCAAGGGAGATATACAAATGGCCAACAAACATATGAAAAGATGCTCATTATCATTACAAGAAACACAAATCAAAACCACAGTGAAATATCACTTCACACTTGATAGGACAGGCACTATAGAAAACAAACAAACAAACAGAAAATGGTAAGCATTGACAAGGATGTGGAGAAATTGGAACACTTGTGCACTGTTGGTGGGATTGTAAAATGGTGCAGATACTAGGGAAAACATTATAGAAGTTGCTCAAAAAGTTAAAAATAGAATTACCATATGACCCCACTTTTGGGTCTATATCCAAAAGAATTGAAAACAGGATCTCAAAGAGAAGTTTAATCACCCATGTTCACTGCAACATTATTTGCATTAGTGAAGAGGTGGAACCAACGCAAATGTCCCTCAACAGATGAGTGGATAAAGAAAATGTGGCATATACATATAACAGAATAGTATTCAGCCTTAAAAAAGAAGTAAATCCTGTCCTGTCATATGCTACAACATGGATGAACAGGGAGGACACTATGCTAAGTGAAATACCAGTCACCAAAAGACAAATACTATATGAATCCACTTATATGAGGTATCTAAATTAGTCAGACTCTTAGAAACAGGAAATAGAATATGACTGTGAGGGGCTGGGAGGAGGAAGAAAAGGAGAATTGTTGTTCAATGGATATATATAGACGTTCAGTTTTTCAAGATGAAAAAGTTCCAGAAATCTGTTACACAACAGTGTGCATATT